>NC_044984.1:51019510-51141429 GCF_008728515.1 Papio anubis
ATGTTGCTGTGGGAAACTGGATATCTACCTGCAAAAAGATGAAGTTGAACCATTACTTAACACCATACAAATATTAACTCAAAATAGATCTAAAATCTGAACGTAAGAGCTAAAACTATGAAGCTCTTAGAAGAAAACATAGGGCAAAATCTTTGTGACATTCAATCTGGCAACGATTACTTGGATATAACACCAAAGACACAGGCAACAAAAGAAAAAAATGAACAAATTGGACCTCATGAAAATTTTAAAATTTTGTACATCAAAAGATAATATCAACAGAGTAAAAAGGTAACCCACAGAATGGGAGGAAATATTTGCAATTATATATCTAGTAAAGATTTATATCCAGAATAAATAGAGAACTCCTAAAACTCAACAGAAGGCCGGGCGCGGTGGCTCAAGCCTGTAATCCAGCACTTTGGGAGGCCGAGACGGGCGGATCACGAGGTCAGGAGATCGAGACCATCCTGGCTAACACGGTGAAACCCCATCTCTACTAAAAAAAATACAAAAAACTAGCCGGGCGAGGTGGCGGGCACCTGTAGTCCCAGCTACTCGGGAGGCTGAGGCAGGAGAATGGCGTAAACCCAGGAGGCGGAGCTTGCAGTGAGCTGAGATCCGGCCACTGCACTCCAGCCTGGGCCACAGAGCGAGACTCCGTCTCAAAAAAAAAAAAACAAAACAAAAAAACAAACAAAAAAAAACTCAACAAAAACAAAAATGACCTGACTCAAAATGGGCAAAGGGCATGAACAGACATTTCTTTAAGGAAGCTATACAGATGGCCAATAAGGACATGAAAAGATGTGCAACATCTCTAATCATTAGGGTAATGCAAATTAAAACTACAATGAGATACTATCTCACACCCACCAGGATAGCTATTATTTTTAAAAACAGAAAATAACAAGTGTTGTCAATGATGTGGAGAAAATGGACCCCTTGTGCTTTGTTGTTGGGAATGCAAAATGGACAGGCCCTGTGGAAAACAGTATGGCAGGTCCTTAAATTTTTTTTTTTTTTTTTTTGACACGGAGTTTCACTTTTGTCACACCCAGGCTGGAGTGCAATGGCGTGATCTCGGCTCACTGCAACCTCTGCCTCCCGGGTTCAAGGATTCTCCTGCCTCAGCCTTCCAAGTAGCTGGGATTACAAGCATGCGCCACCACGCCTGGCTAATTTTTTGTATTTTTAGTAGAGACGGGATTTTACCATGTGGGCTAGCCTGGTCTCGAACTTCTGGCCTTAAGTGATCTGCTTGCCACCTCAGTCTGCCAATGTGCTGGGATTACAGACAAGAGCCACTGTGCCCGGCCCTTAAAAATTTTTAAATAGAATTACCATACAATCTAGCAATTCCACTTCTGGATATATATCCCAGATAATTGAAAGCAGGATTTCAAAAAGATACTTTCACATCTGTGTTCATAGCAGCACTATTCCCAATAGTCAAGAAATGGAAGCAACCCAAATGTCTCTCAATGAATGAATGGATTTTAAAAATCCATTTGGTGAGGCCGGGTGCCGTGGCTCACGCCTGTAATCCCAGCACTTTGGGAGGCCGAGGTGGGCAGATCACGAGGTCAGGAGATCAAGACCATCCTGGCTAACACGGTGAAACCCCATCTCTACTAAAAATACAAAAAATAACCGGGTGTGGTGGTGGGTGCGTGTAGTCCCAGCTACTCTGGAGGCTGAGGCAGGAGAATGGTGTGAACCCAGGAGGCGGAGCTTGCAGTGAGCTGAGATGGAGCCACTGCACTCCAACCTAAGCGACAGAGTGAGACGCTGTCTCAAAAAAAAAAAAAAAAAAAAAAAAAGAAATCCATTTGGTGGTGGATGGCCGTGGCAGTTCATGCCTGTAATCCCAGCAGTTTGGTAGGTTGAGGCAGGCAGATCACTTGAAGTCGGGAGTTCAAGTCCAGCCTGGCCAACATGGTGAAACCCATCTCTATAAAAAAATATATATATATAAAAATTAGCCAGGCGTGATGGCAGGTGCCTGTAATCCCAGCTACTAGGGAGGCTGAAGCAGGAGACTCACTTGAACCTGGGAGGCGGAGGTTGCAGTGAGCCAAGATTGCACCTCTGCACTTCACCCTGGGCAACAGAGGGAGACTCTGTCTCAAAAGAAAAAAAAAGGTGCATACTTGCAATGGAGCATTATTCAGCTTTAAAAAGGAAGGAACAGGATGGGCAACATAGTGAGACCTGATCTCTTAAAAAAAAAAAAAAGCAAAATTATTGGGGTGTAGAGGTTCATGCCTGTTGTCCTAGCTACTCAGGAGGCTGAAGTGGGAGGATTGCTTGAGGCCCAGAGGTCGATGTCCATCCTGGGTGTCAGAGTGAGGCTCCATCTCTAAAAAAAAAGAAGGAAGGAAATTCTGACACAAGCTACAACATGGATGAACTTTGAGGCTATGATGATAAGTGAAATCAGCCAGTCACAAAAAGACAAATCCTGTATAATTCCACTTATGTGAGGTATTTACAGTACTCAAATTCAAAGAAACAGAAAGGGGAAGGGTGGTTGCGCCACAGGCTTCAGGGAGGGAAAGATAGGCAGCTGTTGTTTAACCAGTATGCAGTTTCTGGCAGGCACCTGTGATCTCAGCTACTTGGGAGGCTGAGGCAGGGAGAATTTCTTGAACCTGGGAGGTGGAGGTTTCAGTGAGCCGAGACTGCACCATTGCACTCCAGCCTGGGCGACAGAGCAAGACTCTGTCAAAAAAAAAAAAAAAAAGGAGACAAAGAAATGGTTATGATGATACATTTTGTTACATGTTTTTGTTTTGTTTTTTTCCTTTTCTTTTGAGACAGGGTCTCTGTCACCCAGGCTGGAGTGCAGTGGGGTGATCATGGTTCCCTGTAGCCTCGACCTCCTAGACTCAGGTGATCCTCCCACCCTGGTCTCCCGAATAGCTGGGACTACAGGAAGGCATCACCACATCCTGCTAATTTTTTGTATTTTCTGTAGAGATGGGTTTTTGCCATGTTGCCTAGGTTGCTCAAGAAATCTGCCCATCTTGGCGTCCCAAGGTGCTGGGGTATTATAGACGTGAGCCACCGTGCTTAACTTGCTATGTGTTTTTTACCATACAAAAACTAAACTTAAAAAAAAAAAAAAAAAGGAAGTGAGAAAATGATTTTTTTCTAGGAGATTTTTTAAGATGAAGAAATTAAGTTTGCCAATTGAGTGAACTCACAGGGTAACAGAAAATAGATGAATAAAGACCCATGCTTAGTGTCTTAGTTGGCTAGGGCTGCCATAACACAAAGCTACAGCCTGGAATGTCTTAAGGAATATAAATTTACTTCTGACAGTTCTGAAGGCTGGAAGTACAGGATTAAGGTGTCATCAGGTTCAGTTGCTCCCGAGGCCTCTCTAATTGGCTTGCAGATTGCCATTTTCTCACTGTGTCCTCACACAGCACAAGGCCATTCCTCTATCCCCATACACTCTGGGTGTCTCTTCCTTTTTCTTCTTTCTTTCTTTCTTTCTTTTTTTGTGAGAGAAAGTCTGATTCTGTTGCTCAGGCTGGAGTGCAGTGGTGCTATCTCAGCTCACTGCAACCTCCACCTCCCAGACTCAAACCATTCTCCCACCTCAGCCTCCCTAGTAGCTGGGACTACATGCACGCACCACCGTGCCCGGCTAATTTTTGTATTTTTTTGTAGAGACAGGGTTTCGCCATGTTGCCCAGGCTGGTCTCGAACTCACGAGCTCAAGTGATCCACCCGCCTTGGCCTCCCAAAGTGCTGGGATTACAGGTGTGAGTCACTGCACACAGGTTTTTCTTCTTCTTATAAGGACATAGGTCCTGTTGGATTAGGATTCCATCCTTATGATCTCTTTAACTTTATTTATTTATTTATTTATTTATTTATTTATTTATTTATTTTTGAGACAGAGTCTCACTTTGTCACCTAGGCGGGAGTGCAGTGGTGCGATCTCAGCTCACTGCAACCTCTGCCTCCCAGGTTCAAGTGATTCTCCTACTTCTGCCTCCCGAGTAGCTGGGATTACAGGCACCCGCCACCATGCCTGGCTAGTTTTTGTATTTTTTAGTAAGAGACAGGGTTTCACCATGTTGGCCAGGCTGGTCTCAAACTCTTGACCTCATGTAATCCACACGCCTTGACCTCCCAAAGTGCTGGGATTACAGGCATGAGCCACCACGCCCGGCCCTCTTTTAACTTTAATTACTGGTTTTTGCTTTTTTTTTTTTTTTGAGATGGAGTTTTGCTCTTATTGCCCAGGCTACAGTGCAATGGTGTGATCTCGGTTCACCGCAACCTCTGCCTCCCAGGTTCAAGTGATTCTCTTGCCTCAGCCTCCTGAGTAGCTGATATTACAGGCATGCCACCATGCCCGGCTAATTTTATATTTTTAGTATTTTGTATTTTAGTTTCTCCATGTTGGTCAGGCTTGTCTCGAACTCCCGACCTCAGGTGACCCACCTGCCTTGGCCTCCCAAAGTGCTGGGATTACAGGCGTGAGCTACCATGCCCAGCTGCTTTTTGTTTTTGCTTTTTTTTGAGACCGGGTCTCCCTCTGTCACCCAGGGTGGAGTGCAGAGGTATGATCATAGCTCACTGTAGCCTGGAGCTCCTTGGCTCAAGCGATTCTCCCACCTCAGCCTCCCTAGTAACTAGGAATATCAGCATGTGCCACTGTGCCCAGTTAATTTATTTCTTTTTTAAAAAATTTAATTAATTTTTTAGAAATGAGATCTCACTCTGTTGCCCAAGCTGCTCTCCAACTTCTGGCCTCAAGCAATCCTCCCATCTTGGCCTCCCAAAGTGCTGGGATTGCAGGCATGAGCCAATTTTAATTTTTTTTTGTAGAGATAGAGTCTCACTTTGTTGCCCAGGCTGGTCTCGAACTCCTGGTGTTAAGTGATCCTTCTGCCTTGGCCTCCCAAAATGTTGGGATTACAAACAGGAACTATTGTGCCTGGCCTTAATTACCTCTTTAAAGATCATATAGCCAAATTCAGTTGACCCTTGAACAACACCAGTTTGAATTTCAAGGATCTTTTTATAGGTGAATTTTCTTCCATCTCTGCCATCCCTGAGATAGCAAGAACAACTCCTCCTCTTGTTCCTCCTCAGTCTATTCAACGTGCAGATGATAAGGATGAAGACCTTTAAAATGATCCACTTTCACTTAGTGAATAGCAAATAGATTTTCTCTTCTTTATGACTATCTTAACCTTTTCTGTTCTCTAGCCTAATTTTTTTTTTTTTTTTTTTTTGAGACAGAGTCTTGCTCTGTTGCCCAGGCTGGAGTACTGTGGTGTGATCATAGTTCAATGCAGCCCCGAACTCTTGGACTCAAGGGATCCCCTGACTCCAGCCTCCCGAGTAGCTGGGATTACAGGCATGAGCTGCTGCCCCTGGCCTCACCTCTGATTTTTCAATGTGTGAATTACCATATATGTGAAAGACTTGCTGGACTGTACAGCATTCTCCCCAAATCTCCTCTATTGCCCCTTGCCTTTTTGTTTTTGTTTATTTGTGTTATTTTGGAGATGCAGTTTCACTCTTGTTACCTATGCTGGAGTGCAATGGGGTAATTTTGGCTCACTGAAACCTCCGCCTTCCGGGTTCAAATGATCTCTTGCTTCAGTCTCCCAAGTAACTGGGATGACAGGCGCCTGCCACCACACCCGGCTAATTTTTTGTATTTTTAGTAGAGACAGGGTTTCACCACATTGGCCAGGCTGGTCTCGAACTCCTGGCCTCAAGTGATCTCCCCACCTTGGCCACCCAAAGTGCTGGGATTACAGGCATGAGCCACCATGCCGGGCTGTCTTTTTTAAGAGGCCTGGTCTCACTATGTTGCCCAGGTTGGACTCAAACTCCTGGGCTCAAGCAACCCTCCTGCTTCAGCCTCTCCAGTACCTGGGACTATAGGTGTGTGCCGCCGCGCCTGGCTTCGCTCTCTTTTTATTCCTAGGGCCATCTGACCTTTGGGAAATTTAAACTTACTTTATTTATTTATTTGTTTTTGAGACGGAGTCTTGCTCTGTTGCCAGGCTGGAGTGCAGTGGCGTGATCTTGGCTCACTGCAACCTCTGCCTCCCAGGTTCAAGCGGTTTTCCTGCCTCAGCCTCCTGAGCAGGTGGGAATACAGGCGCGTGCCATGACCCCTGGCTACTTCTTGTATTTTTAGTAGAGACGGAGTTTCACCATGTTGGTCAGGATGGTCTCGATTTCTTGACCTCGCGATCCACCCGCCTCGGCGTCCCAAAGTGCTGGGATTAGAGGCGTCAGCCACCGCTCCCGGCCGGGAAATGTAAACTTATTGTAACACGTAGAGCTTGACAGAATAAAACAAGCACATTATGTGATTTAAGAAGTCACAAAATTTAATTATGAGGCAAAATCTTCCTTTTTTCTTTTTTTAATACACATAGAGTCATGCTATTTTGCCCAGGCTGGTCTTGAATTCCAGGCCTCAAGCAATCAGCCCACCTCATCCTCCCAAAGTGCTGGGATTACAAGCATGAGCCACGGTGCCTGACTGTCCCGTTAGCACCCTTTTTTAAGGTAAGAAGAATTCTCTTCACCACCATGAGTAATCACAGGCTGACATAATCATAGTTGAATATTCTATTTTATATCTAGGGAGTAGTACAAGAGACTTGGTGATAATTTTTTTTTTTTTTTTTTTTGAGACAGAGTCTCACTCTGTCGCCCAGGCTGGAGTGCAGTGGCCGGATCTCAGCTCACTGCAAGCTCCGCCTCCCGGGTTTACGCCATTCTCCTGCCTCAGCCTCCCGAGTAGCTGGGACTACAGGTGCCCGCCACCTCGCCCAGCTAGATTTTTGTGTTTTTTTAGTAGAGATGGGGTTTCACCGTGTTAGCCAGGATGGTCTCTATCTCCTGACCTCGTGATCCGCCTCCCAAAGTGCTGGGATTACAGGCTTGAGCCACCGCGCCCGGCCGATAATTTTTTAATTATTCAGTTTTTAAGTACTGCCTGTCTTGTAGATATTAAACCAGATGTTTAGTTGGATTTTGAATACCACACATACAGTTTGTCAAGAATCAGTAGATACTCTTTTTGTGCCTAACCCTTTTACATAAAGCACAGGACTCCCAGGACTAGTATCTACGTCACAGCCCTTGAATAAAGCCCACAGCAAGGAGAGAACTGAGTTTTCTTCTGAAGTCCTGCCTTCCAAGGCCATGGTTGTTTGTCACCCCTTGGTGACTCATATCTGTGGTGTCCTCGCCCCTCCATCCCTGATGTCTTGCAGAAGCGTGTTTGCTTCTTTTTCTTTTCTTTTGTTTTTCTTTTTTGAGACAGAGTCTTGGTCTGTCACTCAGGCTGGAGTGCAGTGGCACGATCTTGGCTCACTGCAACCTCCGCTTCCTGGACTCAAGCGATTCTCGTGCCTCAGCCTCTTGAGTAGCTGGGATTACAGGCATGCACCACCACGACTGGCTAATTTTTGTATTTTTGGTATAGACGGGTTTCACCATGTTGGTCAGGTTGGTCTCAAACTTCTGACCTCAAATGATCCACCCACCTCAGCCTCCCAAAGTGCTGGGATTACAGGTGTGAGCCACCACGCCAGGCCTGTTTGCCTCTTTTTCATAGGAATACTAGATTAGCTGTGAATACCAGCCTTCACTGCAGGTTTAACACAGAGAGCCTGTGGATCCCCCTGACATCCTCAATATGACCATCAGGAGGTCACAGCCAAGGTCTATGGCTCCATATCTGTCTCATTCCTTGGGTTTGACAGAGTAGTTCTGAGCAGCAGAGTACACAGCTGTGCTTGAGTTTGCAGCAGATTCCCACTCCTGGTGACAGCTAGACTGCATTATAGACATGCTGCTCCTGCTCATGCCCACAGTCTACAGTAGAGAAGGTACACGTGCTCTGAATTAGGCTGAACTCTGCCTAGCAGCTACAGAACAGAGATCAAGATATTCCCTGGGAAGCATCTACCTGGGCTGCTGTCCTTATGGCACCTTGTATCTGCTTGAATAAACCCTGCATGTTTTCACACCCTCCAGCCTAGAGATGAAGCTCTGGGGTCCGGGAGTTAGCCTGGTGGTCAGCCTGCTCCGGGACAATCCTCAATGCCAGGTTTATCTGGATCCTTGGTAGAGGGACCAAGTGGGTGAGGCCAGGCAAGGCCTTTGGGAGCAGGGTCTGGCATAGTTAAGACCCTACAGAGGGCGGCTGAATCCCCAGAGATTAGAAAAATGGCACCAAGGGTGTTTATCTAGGTTTCACAGGATGCAGCAGGAGGCAGTAAATGAGCAGTCATCCTGGGTCTTAGGTGATGCCTTGCTGGGTCAGACTATGCTGGAATGAATGACAACACTCAAACGGTTTCTCGTGGGTTATGGTCTGAAAGGAGCCCAGGGCTCAGAAGACATCTCATGCAATAACCTACAGCTTCCGTTTCTTTTAAGTTGGCCCCAAGAAAAGAGAATGGGACTCAATTATTCTTCTTGGTCTCCCCATTCCAGATCACCAGACTTCCTCTGCTTCACTTCCTAATTACTACACAATCCTGTCAGTGAGAAGTGGGACTGCTCTAATAGGTGTAGACACTCTGCCCAGTTCCCTGTCCCATCAGGAGGGGAGATGATTGCTTTCCCCGATACTCAGTTAAGGGACATAATCTCTACAAATATTTGCCCTTTCGTTAAAATCTTCAGCCTCAAAAGACGTTGACATTTCCGTGTCCCTGTCACATTTCACCTCCAGTTCACAAAAGAGGCCACAGAGACCCAGAGTCAAGAGAAATCAGAAAACTGTGATTCTGATATAAAAGCAGCTTTTTATTTCTCTTTTCAGTTTACAAATTAACATAAGCAAGCTACCGCATTCGGGTGGGGAGTCAGAAAGTATAAAGAAGATGAATGGGGAAATAAAACAATACCCTTCATATCTAGTACATAATAAATCCACAGTATTTGACAACTGAAAGAAAGATAAACTGGGGAGAAGAAATAGGGGCTAGGACCTACTAAGAAAGGGGCAAAGCCGATTATAGTCACATGTCTTTTAGCTCTGGGATTAAGTGAACATACATCT
This sequence comes from Papio anubis, assembly GCF_008728515.1. Taxonomy (NCBI): domain Eukaryota; kingdom Metazoa; phylum Chordata; class Mammalia; order Primates; family Cercopithecidae; genus Papio; species Papio anubis. The sequence continues at coordinate 51,028,581 of NC_044984.1, forward strand.
GTCCTAAGCTATTCCCATCATTCTTTTTTCCTCTTCCTTCTCCTCCTCTGTTCAACATTTCTAACTACCTGCTATGCTATGCTGAGTCTCTGTACACAGGTCTATCAGAGACATTTGAGAAAGTAAATGTAGTGATAGGCTAAATCAGCCTGAAAATATTTCTAAATAAGCCTGAAAATATTTCTTTATCAAGTCCAGTAAAATGAGTTTCAGAATTTTTGTGGTGTGCATAAAAAAGTACCCCGATCTTCTATATATAGGCATTGCGAAGTTCTTTTTTTTTTTTTATTCTTTAGAGTTTGTTTATTGAAAATTTGAAGCAGAAAATGAAAAATAAAGATTTTTAGGCCGAGAGTGGGGGCTCACGCCTGTAATCCCAGCACTTTGGGAGGCCAAGGTGGGCAGATCACCTGAGGTCAAGAGTTTGAGACCAGCCTGGCCAACATGGTGAAACCCCATCTCTACTAAAAATACAAAAATTAGCTGGGGATGGCGGCGGGCACCTGTAATCCCAGCTGCTTGGGAGGCTGAGGCAGGAGAATTGCTTGAACCTGGAAGGCAGAGGTTGCAGTGAGCCAAGATCATGCCATATATGTATACCAACAAATCATACTTTTCTTCCAATTATTTTTTAAAAGGTGTAGCAATTTCCATTTATTTATTTATTTACATAATTTTTGAGATTGGGTCTTGCTCTGTTGCCCAGGCTGGAGTGCAGTGGCATGATCTCAGCTCACTACAGCCTGTGCCTCCCACATTCCAGCAATTCTCCCACCTCAGCTTCCTGAGTAGCTGGGATTACAGGGGCATGCCACCAAGCCCAGCTAATTTTTGCATTTTTAATTGCAAAATTAAAGATATTCCCTGGGAAGCATCTACCTGGGCTGCTGTCCTTATGGCACCTTGTATCTGCTTGAATAAACCCTGCATGTTTTCACATCCAATATGGGGTTTCACCATATTGGCCAGGCTGTTCTCAAACTCCTGACCTCAGCTGATCCACCCGCCTCAGACTCCCAAAGTGTTGGAATGACAGGCATGAGCCACTGTGCCTGGTTGCAATTTCCTTTTAGTTACAAAGAACTATAAAACTCTTATTTAACTGTAGAAAGAATGAAATTCTTTCATCATGCAAATTAAGATACACAGTATAGTTGCAAATCTACACTCAATTGTGTTAATATTAACATATATACAATGCTGCTACCTTCATCAACTTTTTCATTTGGGCATCACAAAGATGAGTCTTCTGATGTTCTATAAGCAATATGTTTATACAAAAGTCAGAAGTTTAGCTAAAATTCAGCCTACACAGTAATAAATGAACATGGAATGGAAATCAAATAAAGTTATTTAAATAGGATGAAAAAGTCCCAATGTCTCTTAAGCAGCAAGAGCACCTTCCCAATTTAGTTTCAAGATGAACACCGTACTCCATTTATCCTTGTATTTCCAGGGCCCAGTGTTTCCATGGAAGATCTTTATCCAGCTGCTTGTTTGGAGACTGCTGCAGGGGGTACAAGGCTGTCCAGCTATTGGTGATGTCCTGTATTAATCAACCACTCATAAAACTTGTTCTCTACCAGTACCTGGAACTGCTTCCTTTGTCCTATGTCAAATGAGCCTCCTTCACAGTTTTCTGCCAGATCTGTATCTTCAGTTCTCTTTGACCCAGTGCTTTCTGATAAACAGATGGAAGACCCCCAGGAATCTCTGTGGTGTCCTCTTCCATTTCAAAGGAAATAATAAATACATATAATTCAGAAGGTGGTAAAAGCCAGAAGACACTAGTGTCGCTGTTCTCTCTGCATACAACCATTGGATTATTCCAATAGTTACGCACTGTAGCAAGGACTGGCCATATGGTTCTCTTTTGACCAAGACTAATGCTGGGTCCATTACCTAGTGTTGGGTAATGGGTATGAAAAGGGGCAAAAGTTACTATCTGGCTCCCAGAAAGAATGAGTGGGCACATAGGCATCAGAACGTGAAAGACGCAACCTGTCGCAGAAGAGATGGACAAATGATGGCAAACAGCAATGACTTTAACATTGTCACAACTGTGGAGGTAAAGCATAGTTGCTACAGGGCCCAAGACAAAGGTGCTATTCCTGCACTTCTCAATTGTCACAGATCATAAGGGAGAGAGCAGATACATAAAAGATTCGTTGCAATGATGAATCTCTACATGCGCCCCCACCAGAGTATCTGAGCTCTTAGCCAATGTCTGCTTGTAAACCTGGCTCATCACCACGATGTGGTGCATCCCAGGGGCCACATTAGAATTACAAGCAATCTGGGCCAGTTGTGGTGACTCATACCTGTAATCCTGGCACTTTGGGAGGCCGAGGTGAGTGGATCATTTGAGGTCAGGAGTTTGAAATCAGCCTGGCCAACATGGTGAAACCCCATCTCTGAAAAAAAAAAAATGCAAAAATTATGGCCAGGTGCAGTGGCTCACACCTGTAATTCCAGCACTTTGGGAGGCCAAGGGTGACTGCCATGGTCAGAGATTGAGAACTTCATCCTGGCTAACAGGTGAAACCCCGGGGCCCCTACTAAAAAATACAAAAAAATTAGCCGGCATGGTGGCGGCGCCTAGTCCCAACTACTCAGGAGGCTGGAGGCAGGAGAATGGCGTGAACCCGGGAGGTGGGAGCTGCAGTGAGCTGAGATCCTGCCACTGCACTCCAGCCTGGGCAATAGAGCCGACTCCGCCTCAAAAAAAAAAAAAAATGCAAAAATTAGCTGGGCGTGGTGGTGGGTACCTGTAATCCCAGCTACTTGGGAGGCTGAGGCAAGAGAATCGCTTGAGCTGAGGAAGTGGAGGCTGCAGTGAGCAGAGATCCAGCCTGGGCAACACAGTGAGACTCCATCTCAAAAAAAAAAAAAAAAAAAAAAGAAGAAGAAGGAGAAGAATTGCAAGCAATCTTAGCTCTTTTGGTTGTCCCTTCAACTTGATGAGCCCAAGCCAATTTCTTTCCAGACTTGAGGCAAGTTGATGTACCAAATGGATTCCCAGTCAAAAGGACCTCAACCAGGCTTCCAGCTTGTAGAAAGGAAAGTCTTAGAGATCTTTGAGAAGCCACTATCTGCAAGCAGTGGTTACTACAGTGCAAGTTCATGAAGTGGATAGATCTTCCTGGCTCTACTTATTCTACCTTCAATAAGGAAGCTTCTTGAGACACTAGACTACTATGGGTTGAATGAAATGATGCAGTGAGTTGTCCTGGATCTAAAAGCAGCTTGGGAGATCAGACATGATCATAGATAAAAGCTTGGTGACTGTAATCATTCCAGTTCTTATTATGACAATTAGATTTTTCAGTTAGGTCAGGAGACTGAGATCTGTTTCTGGGACTAGGCCACTCTTTTTTTTTTTTTTTTTTTTTTGAGACGGAGTCTCCCTCTGTGGCCCAGGCTGGAGTGCAGTGGCGCAATCTCGGCTCACTGCAAGCTCCGCCTCCCAGGTTTAAGCCATTCTCCTCCCTCAGCCTCCCGAGTAGCTGGGACTACAGGCGCCTGCCACCTCGCCCGGCTAGTTTTTTGTACTTTTTAGTAGAGACGGGGTTTCACCGTGTTAGCCAGGATGGTCTCGATCTTCTGACCTCGTGATCCGCCCGTCTCGGCCTCCCAAAGTGCTGGGATTACAGGCTTGAGCCACCGCACCCGGCCTAGGCCACTCTTCTCCAATCAAAGATGTCCTTGGTAGAGGCCTTGTTCAATTGTTGAATGTATAAGAAGAGCAGAAACTGCAGGGTGTCCACTGAAAACTGATTTCTCTGCTTTTCAACTTCCTCCTCAGACATGCAGTTGGACAGAACCTCAGACCATTCCAGGCGCTCCTCAGGTGTCTTCACTGAAAGACTCAGATATTTCGAAGTAAAGCCACATCAGGTCCTTGGCCAACTGCAGCTTCCCACAAGCGATGCGCCTCCGTGTAGACCAGTAGAGGAGTGGGGAAGCTCCTTCCATGGCTCGGATTCGCACATAGTTGGATATCTTCCTGAGACAGTGAAGACTTGGATGGAGGGGGGGACCTGCAAGGCACCCACTATAAAGGGTTCTGCTGTCACCCAGAGGAGAACTCTGGGCTCATCCAAGTTATCTCCAAGGACATCTGGGTGAAAACGCATCTTTGCATACCTGCCTTAGCAGGTGCCCTCACTTCTCCGTGCGAGTGCCACGGCGCCCCATGTCCCTTCACTGACTGGGCCCAACCCTTGCCCTGGTCTTGTGAAGTTCTTTTTTTTTTTCTTTATAATTATTAACGAGATATTATTTATTTATTTTTGAGATGGGGGTCTCGCTCTGTTGCCAGGCTGGAGCGCAGTGGCACAATCTTGGTCACTGCAACCTCTGCCTCCCAGGTTCAAGCAATTCTGCTGCCTCAGCCTCTCAAGTAGCTGGGACCAGAGGCACGTGCCACCACACTGGCTAATTTTTGTATTTTTAGTAGAAACAGGGTTTCACTATGTTGGCCAGGCTGGTCTTGAACTCCTGATCTCGTGATCCACCTGCCTCGGCTTCCCAAAGTGCTGGGATGACAGGCATGAGCCACGGCACCCGCGCCATTGTGAAGTTCTTAATTTCGGAGGTATTCATCAGCCGTTTGCCTACTTCTTCCAAATGCTCCCAAGACTCATCCGTGCACTTCTGGGTGACATTGACAGCAGAAGTCTTGAACTCTGTTACCAGTTTAGGGGAAGGGAGCTTCTCAGTAAATTCAAACATCAGCACTGCTGTCTCATAGAGCACCTGCCCACATCCATAGGTACATGCCTCAGGAAGGGTAATGGGAGTGCTGGACCCGCATAAGCTCCCCTGTGGTTCCCCCCAGATCCCTCACGATGATATTAGTATTGCCAATCACTTCCTCCTCCTTGAACTTTTGACTCTCACAGATGAGGGTTTCAGTAGTATCCTTTCCTCCCATCCTAATGAGCTGAAGCTGCAGAACGTAGGCCTCAGTTGGGCAGCCCACCTCCTCCAAGGCCACCTTCAGAGCTAAGTTGGACAGGTACTCAGGCAGAGGGACTAAGGAGGGGGCTGTGTGTAAGAGATCCTGGCTGGTCCTGGGATCTGAGAGAGGAATCTCGCTCTCCCAGAGATAAGAGATGGATGCCCAGTCTCTGGAAAAGATGGCTGGAAGGTTAGGGCCCCACTCTGGGCATTTCTTTGAAAGGCAGCTACCAGGGACAGCAGGACACAGCAAAGGAGCAGCACAGCCTGGATCATAGGGGGACAGCAGAGCAGCCCTGCTGGAAGGAAGTGGTGCTCAGGTTGGGAAGTGGAGAAAGTCTCAGGACAAAGAGACACCAAGACTGGACAGAGCTAGAAAGTGTCTTAGCCCTTGGAAAATTCAATTGCCCTGAACACACCTCATCTTCACTCTTAAAGGATGTAGGTGATCCTCACCTGCTCCAGAAAAACAAGCCAGAGGAACGAGTTGGCCCAAAACACATCCTTTGCTTCAGTGCTTCCTTAATCTGAATGACTACTTTTTAGACCTGACGTATTTACCCCAGTCAAAAAAGCTGATGCCTTCTGAAAACAGTGAAGAACGTAACATGCACAAATATTTATCTACCTTTTCCTGGCCCAGACTTTGTCCTTCTCACCTTTGTCCCACACTGACAAACATTTTTCCCTTCGTGGCTTCTGCTTCTTCTGCCCCATATCCTTGTCACCCTAAGGATTTACGCTAGACCTAAACTTAGATTTAAAAAATTTCCTCTGTACCTTCTGAGGAAACAGGAAGGAGAGAAAGGGAGGGGTGCCTTTCACCTCTGGGTAGGAGAAATGCTATGGCCTGAGTGTTCGTACCCTCCAAAAATCCTGTTGAAACTTAATCCACAATATGGGAGTATTGAAAGGTACAGTCTTATGTCTGTAATTCCAGCACTTTGGGAGGCCAAGGTGGGCAGATCACCTGAGGTCAGGAATTTGAGACTAGCCTGACCAACATGGTGAAACCCCATCTCTACAAAAATACAAAAAAAATTAGCCGGGCATGATGGCGGGTGCCTGTAATCCCAGCTACTGGGGAGGCTGAGATGGGAGAATCATTTGAACCTGGGAGGTGGAGGTTGCAGTGAGGCGAGATCACGCCATTGCACTGCAGCCTGGGCGACAGAGCGAGACTCTGTCTCCAAAAAAAAAAAAAAAGAAAGAAAAAGAAAAAGAAATGAAAGAAAGGTACGGTCTTTAAGAGGTGATTGGGTAGGCCAGGCGTGGTGGCTCACACCTGTCATCCCATCAAGGCGATCAAGACCATCCTGGCCAACATGGTGAAATCTCGTCTCTAATAGAAATACAAAAATTAGCCGGGTGTGGTGGTGTTCGCCTGTAGTCCCAGCTACTCAGGAGGCTGAGGCAAGAGAATCTCTTGAACCCGGGAGCCGGAGGTTGCAGTGAGCCGGGATCGTGCCACTTCTCTCCAGCCTGGGTGACAGAGCAAGACTGCATCTCAAAAAAAAAAAAAAAAGAGGTGATTTGGTCATGAGGGGTCTGCCTTCATGAATGGATTAAAATGTGTTTCAGAATGATTAATTCATGGATTAACAGGTTATCAAGGGAGTGTTACTGGTGGCTTTATAAGAAGAGAAATACCAGAGCTAGCATGCTGGACCCCCTTGCCGTGTAATGCTCAGAGCCCAGGCCACATCAGGACTCTAGAGTCCCCACCACGAAGAAGGCCCTCATTAGATGCTGAGCCATGGCCTTGGACCTTCCAGCTACGAGAATTGTAAGAGATAAATTTCTTTATAAATTACCTAGTTTTAGGTGTTCTAAGCAACAGAAAACAAACTAAGAAAAGACTCTAAAAGAGTTATTACAGGTTGGGCATGGTGGCTCACGTCTGTAATCCCAGCACTTTGGGAGGCCGAGATGGGCAGATCACCTGAGGTTAGGAGTTCGAGACCAGCCTGGCCAGCATGCAGAAACCCCGTCTCTACTAGAAATACAAAATTAGCCAGGCATGGTGGCACATATCTATAATCCCAGCTACTTGGGAGGCTGAGGCAGGAGAATCGCTTGGACCCGGGAGGGGAAGGTTGTGGTGAGCCGAGATCATGCCATTGCACTCCAGCCTGGGCAATAAGAGGGAAACTCTGTCTCAAAAAAAAAAAAAAAAAAAAAAAATAGAGTTATTACTCTATGGACTTATCAGGTAGATGAATGGGAGAATAGAACCTATTAGCAAGTCAGACCAAATCAGAGAAACTTTTTAGTCTTTACCTATTTAATTCCAATGCAATACCCAAATTGAACACATTCATTACCACGCTAGTACTGCTTTTTAAGCTTACATCAAAACAATACTTAATCTGGGCTTAATCTCTCTTCTAGGGGTATCTGCAGTTTGGAAAATAGGGAAAGATGGTGTATAGTTCCTCTTACAACGGTAAAAGGGCCCACATAATTGTGCCCTAATGGGAGGCACCTAATGGTTCCTCCCTGGAGCTATGACCAACCTCTGGCAGACAACCAAAGGAAACAGGCCAGTGAAGAAGCCCAGGCCAGGTGCAGTGGCTCACGCCTGTAATCCCAGCACTTCGGTAGGCTGAGGTGGGTGGGTTAAGTGAGGTCAGAAGTTTGAGACCAGCCTGGACAACATAGTGAAACCCTGTCTCTACAAAAAAAATATATAAAAATTAGCTAGGCATGGCGGCAGGTGGCTGCAGCCCCAGCTACATGGGAGGTTGAGGTAGGAGAATCACTTGGACCCGGGAGGTGGAGGTTGCAGTGAGCCAAGATCACACCATTGAACTTCAGCCTGGGCAACAAGAGCAAAACTCCGTCCAAAAAAAAAAAAAAACAAGGTCCAGAGTCCCTCCTCCTATCTTAGTCCCCAGAAAAGGCACCTAACAATGAAGAAGAAATCAGAAACAAAAACTTTTAGAACAGGGAGCTACTCGGACACACACCTAAAACTGGGACAACTAGATGTAGAGATGTCCAACCCTGCCAACTGAATCTCAAGCCTCTGCTGCTGCTGCACAGCTCAGGGAGATTTTTGGATCTTGTCTAAGTCTACCATTTCTGATCTGAGTTCACCATCCATAGCTGGACCTATCTCCTCCTCTAGCCTTCTGGTTCTTCAGCTGGCATCATCATCCTCAGTATGTATCTTAGTTTATTTGTGCTGCTATAAAGGAAATACCTGAGGCTGGGTAATTTATAAAGAAAAGAGGTTTATTTTGCTTATGATTCTGCAGACTGTACAAGAAGCATGGTGTGGCCGGGTGTGGTGGCTCATGCCTGTAATCCTAGCACTTTGGGAGGTGGAGGTGGGTGGGTCAGGCTGAGGTCAAGAGTTTGAGACCAGACTGGCCAATGTGGTGAAACACCATCTCTACTAAAAATACAAAAATTAGTCAGGTGTGGTGGTGGTCGCCTATAATCCCAGCTACTCAGGAGGCTGAGGCAGAAGAATTGTTTGAACACCAGGGGCAGAGGTTGCAGTGAGCTGAGATCATGCCACTTCACTTCAGCCTGGTCGAAAGAGTGAAACTCCATCTCAAAAAAAAAAAAAGCATGGTGCCAGCATCTGCTTCTGGGCCTCAGGAAGCTTCCACTCATGGTAGAAGGCAAAAGGGAGCAGGCAGCACGCAGCAAGAGTGGAAAGGACAGGGAAGGGAAGTATCAGGCTCTTCTTCATAATCAGTTCTTGCAGGAACTAAGACAACTCACTCATTCCCTCGAAAGAGAATGGCACCAAGCTATTCACGAGGGATCCACCCCACAATCCAAACTCCCACCAGGCCCCAGCTCCGACACTGGGGATCACATTTCAGCATGAGACTTCAAGGGGACAAATATCCAAACTATCTCAGTATAAAACTGCCTTGTCTTTTTTTTTTTTTTTTTGAGACGGAGTCTCGCTCTGTGTCGCCCAAGCTGGAGTGCAGTGGCCGGATCTCAGCTGACAGCAAGCTCCGCCTCCCGGGTTCACGCCTCAGCCTCCCGAGTAACTGGGACTACAGGCGCCCGCCACCTCGCCTGGCTAGTTTTTTGTATTTATTAGTAGAGACGGGGTTTCACCATGTTAGCCAGGATGGTCTTGATCTCCTGACCTCGTGATCCGCCCGTCTCGGCCTCCCAAAGTGCTGGGATTACAGGCTTGAGCCACCGCACCCGGCCAAAACTGCCTTGTCTTAGAAATTATTTGAATTTCTTCAAATTTGAGTTTATCTTCAGGATTGAGGAGTAGAATGACAGAGGACATGAAGACAAAGGCAGGTCCCCCAACCAGACCTCCTTCCCTTATCTGCCACGTGTTCCTCATCAATGCCTAGCAGTTATCACTTCTTGCGCACTTGGGTTTTCATTGCTGTTGTTTGTTTTTAATTAATAGAGTATTTTTTAGGGAAATTTTAGGTTTACAAAAACATTGAGCAGAGAGTAGAGTTCCCGTATAATCCCTCTTCCCACACCCCTCAGTTTTCCCTATTATTAACATCGTACATTGGTGTGCTACATTTGTTGTTTCTTGTTTTTTGTTTTTTGTTTTTTTTTTTTGAGATGGAGTCTTGCTCTGTTGCCCAGGCTGGAGTGCAGTGGCACGATCTTGGCTCACTGCAACCTCTGCCTCCCGGGTTCACACCATTCTCCTGCCTCAGCTTCCTGAGTAGCTGGGACTACAGGCGCCCGCTACCACACCCAGCTAATTTTTTGTATTTTTAGTAGAGACGGGGTTTCACTGTGTTAGCCAGGATGGTCTCGATCTCCTGACCTCGTGATCTGCCCGCCTCGTCCTCCCAAAGTGCTGGGATTACAGGTGTGAGCACCACGCCCAGCCGCTACATTTGTTATAATTGATTATTGTATTATTGTTATTGAGACAAGGTCTCACTCTTGTCACCAAGGCAGTAAGTAGTGCAGTGGTGTGATAATAGCTCACTGCAACCTTGACCTCCCAGGCTCAAGTGATCCTCCTGCCTTAGCCATTCATGTAGGTGGGACAACAGGCATGTACCACGGTGCGTGGCTAATTTTTTAATATTTCTGTAGAGACAGGGTCTCACTTTGTTGCCCAGGCTTGAGCTGATTCTGGAAGGATGGGCTAGTGGTTGGATAGAACCCTCCAATAAAGGGACTGGCATGATCCACAGCTTGCTGGCATGAAAAGGCCCACTCTGTGTGGGTGACTGAAAATAGTTAAGGGGGGCTGGCTGAGCACGGTGGCTTACGCCTGTAATCCCAGCACTTTGGGAGGCTGAGGTGGGTAGATCACCTGAGGTCAGGAGTTACAGACCAGCCTGGCCAACATGGTGAAATCCCATCTCTAATAAAAATTTTAAAAATTAGCTGAGTGTGGTGGTACACGCCTGTAATCCCAGTTACTTGGGAGGCTGAGGCAGGAAAATCACTTGAAGTTGGGAGGTGGAGGCTGCAGTGAGACGAAATCACGCCACTGTACGCCAGCCTGGGTAACAGATAGAGACTCCATCTCAAAAAAAAAAAAAAAAGAATTTCTGCAGAGACTGGGCTTGGTGATTCACGCCTATAATCCTAGCACTTTGGGAGGCCAAGGCTGGTAGATCACTTGAGGCTAGCAGTTTGAGACCAGCCTGGCCAACATGGTGAAACCCTGTCTCTACTAAAAATATAAAAATTAGCCAGGCGTGGTGGTACATACATGTAATCCCAGCTACTTGGGAGGCTGAGGCAGGAGAATTGCTTGTACCAGGGAGGTGGAAGTTGCAGTGAGCCGAGATCATGCCATTGCACTCCAGCCTGGGCGACAAGAGTAAAACTCTGTCGAAAAAAAAAAAAAAGAAAGGAAAGCAAGCAAGCAAGCAAGCAAGAATTAGCCAGGTATAATCCCACCTACTTGGGAGGCGCTGAGGCACAAGAATTGCTTGAACCTGGGAGGTGGAGTTTCAGTGAGCCAAAATCATGCCACTGCACTCCAGCCTGGGTGATAGAGCAAGACTCTGTCTCAAAAGAAAAAAAAAAGTATTTCTGCAGACAGAATGGAAAATGAACTTGAACTAAGGAATTAAAGGAAGAAGAGATTAGAGGGAGGAACCCTAGAACCCTAGAGAGCCAACTATTTTAAGAATCTAGGTCAGGCCAGGCACAGTGGCTTACGCAGGAGGATCACTTGAGCCCAGGGGATTGAGACCAGCCTGGACAGCATAGTGAGACCTTGTCTCTACAAAAAAATTTCAAAGTAGCTGAGTGTGGTAGTATGCTTCTGTAGTACCAGCTCCTCAGGAAGCTGAGGTGGGAGGACCACTTGAGCCCCAGAGGTTGAGGCTACAGTGAGCTGTAATTGCACCACCTTTACTTCATCCTGGGTGACAGAAGGAGACCCTATCTCAAAAGGAAAAAAAAAGAAAAAAAAAAAGAAAAAAAAAAGGAGGAGGGGGATGCACTTTGGTGGTTGAACCAATGTATTGTAGTATATGGCTCATTCTCTTAAGCTCCATCAGCAGCAGATGCAGTAAAAACAACTTTATTTGATCTATGACCCTGGGTGTGGAAGTTAAGGAGGAAGGAACCAGTTAGTTTCCTGGAGTCCCAACCTTAGTCCCAAGAGGTTTTTTACACACATGGAGAGCCAGTAGCTGAATGGGGCAAAAAAGAACTCAGGAAGTAAGTGAAAGGTCTTTAGACAAAATGGGTATGGGGTTTCTTTTTGGGGTGAAGAAAATGTTTTGGAATTATTGGTGACAGTTGCACAAAACTGTAAATGTACTGAAAGATACTGAGTTGTACACTTCAAAATGGTTAAAATAGTGCATGTTATGTGAATTCTACCCCCCGCCAAAATAAAAAGAAGACATTCAAAATCTCAAACGATTAATCACAGGCAGACCTGCAGTATAAGAAATGTTGTTGGCCGGGCGCGGTGGCTCAAGCCTGTAATCCCAGCACTTTGGGAGGCCGAGACGGGCGGATCACGAGGTCAGGAGATCGAGACCATCCTGGCTAACACGGTGAAACCCCGTCTCTACTAAAAAAATACAAAAAACTAGCCGGGCGAAGTGGCGGGCGCCTGTGGTCCCAGCTACTCGGGAGGCTGAGGCAGGAGAATGGCGTAAACCCGGGAGGCGGAGCTTGCAGTGAGCTGAGATCCGGCCACCGCACTCCAGCCTGGGCGACAGAGCCAGACTCAGTCTCAAAAAAAAAAAAAAAAAAAAAAGAAATGTTGGTTTTTTTTCTTTTTTTTTTTTTTTTGGCAGGGTCTTGCTCGGTCTCCAAGGCTGGAGTGCAGTGGTGCAATCTCAGCTCACTGCAACCTCTGCCTCCCAGGCTCAAGCCATCCTCCTGCCTCAGCTTCCTGAGTAGCTGGGACTACAGGCATGTACCACCACACCCAGCTAATTGTTGTACTTTTTGTAGAGACAGGATTTTACCATGTTGCCCAGGCTGGTCTGAAACTCTTGAGCTCAGGTGATCCACTCACCTTGGCCTCCCAAAATGCTGGGATTACAGGCATGAGCCACTGCACCTGGCCTAAGAAATGTTAATAAAAATCTGTAGACAGAGGAAAATGACTTCCATTGGAAATCTGGATATACATAAAGAAATGGAGACCATAGGAAATAGTAATTAAATAGGTAAATATACATTTTTGTTTATTTGTGTGTGTGTGTGTATGTGTGTGTTTTTTTGAGATGGAGTCTCATTCTGTAAGTCTGGCTGGAGTGCAGTAGCACAGTATCAGCTCACTGCAACCTCTGTCTCCTGGGTTCAAGCAATTCTCCTGCCTCAGCCTCCCGAGTAGCTGGGATTACAGGCGCCTACCATCATGTCCAGCTAAATTTTTAATATTTTTAGTAGAGACGAGGTTTCACCATGTTGGCCAGGATGGTCTCAAACTCCTGACCTCAGGTGATCCACCCGCCTCGGCCTCCCAAAGTGCTGGGATTACAGGCATGAGCCACTGCGCCCGGCCCCTTAAATATACATTTTTAAAAGAGATAATTGGCTGTTGACTATTTAAGGCAAAAATAATGCAGTGTAGAGTTTATAACAGATGTAAGTGTAAAATGTAACAATAGCACAAAGGCTGGGAGGGAGAAAATGGAAATATACTATGGTTTCTTACACTGTACATTAAGTAGTATAATAAATAGCACCTGAAGGTAGTCTGTAATAAATTAGAGATGATTACTATAAACCCTAAAGCAACACTAAAATAACAAAGCAGGTGGGCACAGTGACTTATATCTGTAATTGCAGCACTTTTCGAGGCTGAGGCAGGAGGATCACTTGAAGCCAGGAGTTTGAGATTAGCCTGAGCAACATAGTGAGACGTCATCTCTACAAAAAATAAAAAATGTTATCCAGGGGCTGGGTGCAGTGTTATCCAGGTGCTGGGTGCAGATTTTAGGAAGCTGAGGCAGAAGGATTATGTGAGCCCAGAAGTTCAAGACCAGCCTGGGCAACATATGGAGCCTCCATCTCCATAAAAAATAAAAAATTAGCCAGGTGTGATGGCACAAACCTGTGGTCCCAGCTACTTGAAGGTGGGAGGATCACTTGGATGTGGGAGGTGGAGACCACAGTGAGCCATGATTGCACCAGTGCACTCCTGCCTGGGTGATAGAGCAAGACCATGTCTCAAAAATAAAAAGCCAGATGTAGCGGCACATAGCTGTAGTTCCAGCTACTTGGGAGGACAAGGTGGGAAGATTGCTTGAGCCCAGGAGTTTGAGACTGCAGTGAGTCATAATTGCACAAATGCACTCCAGACTGGGTGACAGAGCAAGACTCTGTTACAGAAAGTGGGGGGGGCGGGGGCAGAGAGAAGATGGAATTATAAAAAATACTCAGTTAAACCCAAAGAAGAGCTGGGCACAGTGGCTCACACCTGTAATTCCCAGTACTTTGGGAGGCCGAGGTGGGCGGATCATGAGGTCAAGAGATCAAGACCATCCTGGCTAACACGGTGAAACCCCGTCTCTACTAAAAATATAAAAAATTAGTCGGGCATGGTGGTAGGTGCCTGTAGTCCCAGCTACTTAGGAGGCTGAGGCAGCAGGAGAATCGTGTGATCTGAGGCAGAGGTTGCAGTGAGCCAAGATCGTGCCACTGCACTCCAGCCTGGGTGACAGAGAGAGACTCCATCTCAAAAACAACAACAACAACAAAAACCCAAAGAAGAAAAAGAGGGAAGGAGAACAAAGAACAGATGAGACAAATAGAAAACAAGTAGCAAAATGTAATACTTAAACCTGACAATATCAATAATGATATTAAATATAAATGATCTAAACAACAAAATTAAAAGGCAAAGATTGTCAGATTGGATAAAAGAAAAAAGTCCAACTATGTGCTTTCTATGAGAAACCCACTTTAAAAGAAACAAATAAATTATAAGTAAAAGGATTTTTAAAACGATACCATGCTAACACTAACCCACAGAAAACTGGAGTGGCTATGTTAATATCACAAAAGCAGACTTCAGGGCTGGTCATGGTGGCTCACGCCTGTAATTCCAGCACTTTGGGAGGCCAAGGCAGGAGGATTGTGTGAGCTGAAAAGTTTGAGACCATCCTGGGCAACATAGTGAGATGTTGTCACTATAACAACAGATTTTTTTTTTTTTTTTTTTTTTTAAAGAAAGAAATGTAGGCCAGGAGTGGTGGTTCATGCCTGTAATCCCAGCACTTTGGCAGGCTGAGGTGGGCAGATCACGACGTCAGGAGTTCGAGATCAGCCTGACCAACATGGTGAAACTCCGTCTCTACTAAAAATACAAAAATTAGCTGGGTGTGGTGGCGTGCACCTGTAGTCCCAGCTATTCAGAAGGCTGAGGCAGGAGAATCGCCTGAACCTGGGAGGTGGAGGTTGCAGTGAGCCAAGATCACGCCATTGTACTCCAGGCTGGTTGATAGAGCGAGAGTCCATCTCAAAAAAAAAAAAAAAAAAGAAAGAAAGAAAGAAAGAAAAAAGAAAGAAAAGAAAAGTAGACTTCAGAGGAAAGAATATTATAGGGATAAATAATGCCATTTGACAGTGAAAAAGGGACCAATTTATTAAGAGAACCTAACAATTCTAAGCATTTATACATACGATAACAGAGCTTCAAAACACAAGAAGCAGGCTGGGCACGGTGGATCATGTCTGTAATCCCAGCAGTTTGGGAGGCTGAGACAGGTAGATCACTTGAGGTCAGGAGTTTGACACCAGCCTGGCCAACATGGCGAAACCGTATCTCTACTAAAAATACAAAAATTAGCCAGGTATAGTGGTGCACACCTGTAGTCCCAGCTACTTGGGAAGCTGAGGCACGAGAATTGCTTAAAACAGGGAGGCAGAGGTTGCAGTGAGCCAATATCATGCCACTGCACTCCAGCCTGGGTGACAGAGCAAGACTCTGTTAAAAAAAAAAAAAAAAATCAAAATCCAAAACGATGTATCAATAAATTTAAAAGGATTCAAGTCATACGAAGTATGTTCCTTGAGCACAGTGGAATTAAATTAGAAACTAATTACTGGCCAGGCGCGGTGGCTCACGCCTGTAATCCCAGCACTTTGGGAGGCCTAGTCGGGCGGATCACGACGAGGTCAGGAGATCGAGACCATCCTGGCTAACACGGTGAAACCCCATCTCTACTAAAAATACAAAAAATTAGCCGGGCGTGTGGTGGGCGCCTGTAATCCCAGCTGCTTGGGAGGCTGAGGTGGGAGAATGGCATGAACTCAGGAGGCGGAGCTTGCAGTGAGCTGAGATCGCACCACTGCACTCCAGCCTGGGTGACAGAGCGAGACTACGTCTCAAAAAAAAAAAAAAAAAAAAAAAAGAAACTAATTACTGATATCTGGATGATAGCCCAGTGTTGGGAAATGAAATAACACACATTTAAGTAATTTTGATTTCAAAGAGTAAAAAGAAAATTCAAAAAGTACTTTGAGCTGAATGAAAATAAACACACAACATGTCAAAATTTGTGAGATGCTGCTAAAGCTGTGCTTAGAAGGAAATTTAGAGCACATGAACATACAGATTCAAGAAATGGAGTGAACCCTAAGTACAATACATTCAAAGAAATCCATTGCAAGACACATTATAAGCAAACTTCTTAAAATAAAGACAAGGAGAAAAGTCTTGGAAGCAAATACAAACAACACAGTACCTATAAAGGAACAATTACTCCATTGACAGTAGACTTCTTTTTTTTTTTTTTTTTTTTTTTTTGGGAGGCCAGTCTGGCTCTGTCCAGCCGGGCTGGAGTGCAGTGGCGGATCTCAGCTCACTGCAAGCTCCGCCTCGGAGTTCACGCCATTCTCCTGCCTCAGCCTCCCGAGTAGCTGGGACCACAGGCGCCCGCCGCCCAGCCCGGCTGGTTGCAACCCATTTTTAGTAAGGAGGCAGGGGTTTCACCATGATAGCCAGGATGGTCTCGATCTCCTGACTTACAAGTGATCCGCCCGTCTACGGCCTCAAGGAGTACGGGATGGAAAGCGAGCCACCGCGCCCGGCCACGACAGTAGACTTCTTATAAGAAGCCATAGAGACCAGCAGGAAATGGCACATTTTCCAAGTACTGAAAAAACAAACAAACAAACACAAACAAACAAACAAACAAAAAACAACTGTCAACTTTAAATCCCATACCCTACAAAAATATCCTTCAGGAAGATTCTCAGATAAGGAAAACTAAGATAATTTGCCTCCACCAGACCTACTCTTAAAAAAAAATTTTAAAAAAAAGTTTAAAACATTATGAAGAAAATTTGGGAGGCTGAGACAGGCAGATCACTTGAGGTCAGGAGTTCAAGACCAGCATGGCCAACATGGCGAAACCCGATCTCTACTGAAAATACAAAAATTAGCTGTGCATGGTGCTGCATGCCTGTAGTCTTAGCTACTCGAGAGGCTGAGGCAGGAGAGTCACTCGAACCTGGGAGGCAGAGATTGCAGGGAGCCAGGATCACATCACTGCACTCCAACCTGGGCAACAGAATGAGACGCCATCACAAACAAACAAACAAAACAAACATTATGAAGAAAGAAGAGGAAGTATAAAAATATAAATATATGATAATAGGTCAATCTTCTCATCTTGAGTTTTCTAAATTATGTTGGATGGCTGAAGTAAATATTATATTATCTGATATGGTTCTCAGTATATAGATAGGAAATATTTAAGATAATTAAAGTATACAAGGGGGAGGGAATGTTAAGGGACCTAAATGGAGGTAAGATTTCTACACTTGACTCAAACTGATAAAATGTTGACCTCGGCCGGGCGCGGTGGCTCAAGCCTGTAATCCCAGCACTTTGGGAGGCCGAGACGGGCGGATCACGAGGTCAGGAGTTCGAGACCATCCTGGCTAACACGGTGAAACCCCGTCTCTACTAAAAAATACGAAAAACTAGCCGGGCGAGGTGGCGGGCGCCTGTAGTCCCGGCTACTCGGGAGGCTGAGGCAGGAGAATGGCGTAAAAACCCGGGAGGCGGAGCTTGCAGTGAGCTGAGATCCGGCCACTGCACTCCAGCCTGGGCGACACAGCGAGACTCTGTCTCAAAAAAAAAAAAAAAAAAAAAAAAAATGTTGACCTCAGTAATTGTGATAGGTTTCATATGTATAATGTAATATCTAGACCAACGACTAAAAACATTCATAATAAATAAAAAGTTATAACAGATAAATCAAAAAGGAATTTTTAAAAATGTTTAAGTAATCCGCAGGAAGGGGGAAAACAGTCGAAGAGTGATGAAAATGCGAGATGAAACAAAAAGAAACATAAAATGGCAGACTTAGCCCTAATATATCAAAAATTACATTAAATGTAAATGATCTAGGCATACCAATTAAAAGACTGGTAGAAAAATAAAAAACAACATGTATATGTACATGCACATTTATATGTAAATATAATGACATAGGTAGGTTGAATGTAAAAGGATAGGCTGGGCACGGTGGCTCACACCTGTAATCCCAGCACTTTAGGAGGCCGAGGTGGGTGGATCATCTGAAGCCAGGAGTTTGAGACCTGCCTGGCCAACATGGAGAAACCCTGTCTCTACTAAAAATACAAAAAATTAGCCAGGCATGGTGGCACATGCCTGTAATCCCAGCTACTTGGGAAGTTGAGGCAGGAGAATTGCTTGAACCCAGGAGGCGGAGGCTGCAGTGAACTGAGATCGTGCCATTGCACTCCAGCCTGTGCAACAAGACCGAAAGACAATCTCAAAAAAAAAAAAAAAAAAAAGTAAAAGATAAATCATACACGTATTACTCAAAAGAAATCAGGAGTGGCCATGCTAATACCAGATAAAATGATTTAAGAGCAATGAAAATTACTGCAGATTGAGAGGAACATTGTCTAATGAACAAAGGCTTAACCCACCAAGAGGACACAGCAATTTTTTAAAAATATAGTTTGCTTTGTCACCTAGACTGGAATGCAGTGGTCATGTCATGGTTCTTTGCAGCCTTGACCTCCCAGGCTCAAAAGATCCTCTGACCTCAGCCTCCTAAGTAACTGGGACTACAGAGGCACACCACCACACCTGACTAATTTTTGTCTTTTTGTCTTTCTTTTTTTTTGTTTGTAAAGGCACTTTCACCATGTTGCCCAGACTGGTCTTGAACTCCTGGCATCAAGTGATCCAGCTGCCTCAGTCTTCCAAAGTGCTGGGATTACAAGCATGAGCCACCATTCCCAGCCTATGACACAGCAGTCCTAAATGTGCACATATCAAACAACAGAGGCCAGGTGCAGTGGCTCATGCCTGTAATCTCAGCACTTTGGGAGGTAGAAGCAGGAAATCACTTGAGGCCAGGAGTTCAAGACTAGCCTGGCCAACATGGTGAAACCCTGTCTCTACTAAAAAATACAAAAATCTGCCAGGGGTGGTAGCATGTGCCTGTTATCCCAGCTACTCAGGAGGCTGAGTCATGAGAATCAGTTAAACCCAGGAGTTAGAGGCTGTAGTAAGCCGAGATCGCACCACTGCACTCCAGCTTGGGCAACAGAGCAAGACTCTATCTCAAAAAAACAAAAACAAAAAAGCCCCAATAAAATAGAGCTTCAAGATATATCAGGCTGAGGCCGGGCATGGTAGCTCACGCCTGTAATCCCAGCACTTTTGGAGGCCAAGGTAGGCAGATTGCCTGAGTTCAGGAGTTCAAGACCAGCCAGGGCAATATGGTGAAAGCTCATCTCTACTAAAAAAGATACAAAAAATTAGCCAGGTGTGGTGGTGTGCACCTGTAATCCCAGCTACTTGGGAGGCTGAGGCACAAGAGTCGCTTGAACCCAGGAGGTGGAGGTTGCAGTGAACCGAGATTGCACCACTGCACTCCAGCCTAGGCAACAGAGTGAGACTCAAAAAAAACAAAAAACAAAAAACAAAAAAAAAACCGGGCGCGGTGGCTCAACCCTGTAATCCCAGCACTTTGGGAGGCCGAGGCGGGTGGATCACGAAGTCAGGAGATCGAGACCATCCTGGCTAACATGGTGAAACCCTATTTCTACTAAAAATACAAAAAATTAGTCGGGTGTGGCGGCAGGTGCCTGTAGTCCCAGCTACTCTGGAGGCTGAGGCGGGAGAATGGTGTGAACCTGGGAAGCGGAGCTTGCAGTGAGCCGGGATCGCACCACTGCACTCCAGCCTGGGCGACAGAGCGAGACTCAGTCTCAAAAAAAAAAAAAAAAAAAAAAAAATCAGGCTGGGTGGAACGGCTCACTCCTGTAATCCCAGCACTTTGGGATGCCAAGGCAGGCAGATCACTTGAGGTCAGGAGTTTGAGACCAGCCTGGCCAACATGGTGAAACCCTGTCTCTACTAAAAATACAAAAATTAGCCAGGCATGGTGGTGTGCATCTGTAATCCCAGCTACTTGGGAGGCTGATGCAGGAGAACTGCTTGAAACCAGGAGGTGGAGGTTGCAGTGAGTCAAGATTGTGCCACTTCACCCCAGCCTGGGAGACACAGCAAGAATCCATCTCAGAAAAAAAAAAAAAAAAGATCTATCAGACAAAAATTAAGTCCAGGTCCAATGGCTTGTGTCTGTAATCCTAGTGTTATGGGATCGATTTTTCTTACAGAAAATCTCTGTGGTCACAGTGCCTGAGTTCTTGTTCTTGTCCTGCATCCAGGAAGAATCAGGGTCACAGACAAGTGAAGGGTGAAGATGAAGAGTTTTATTTAGTGTTAGAACAGCTCAGAAGAGACCCACAGTGGGTAGCTCCTCTCTGTAGGCAGGTCGTCCCATGGAGTGTTCAGTTCTCAGCAGAGAGGAGGCCCTGGAGAGGGTGACTCCTCTCTGCAGGCATGTCATTCAGACATCTCTGCAGAGAGAATAGCTCCTCTCCGCCAGCAGGTCATCTCTGTAGCTCTCAGCAGAGGGTACTCCTCTCTGCAGCTGGTCGCACCGACGTCTCTCTGCCTTCTTTGTCCTCTGGCCATCCTCTGCCCTGCTCCAGCTGACCCCAGGGCTTTTATGGACCTCTGAGGGGAGAAAGTTTGTGCCAGTTGGCCCATGGGCAGCCATGGGTGGGCCTGGAAGAGTCACCACAAGTCCCCATTCTGGTCCGTGGGACTGTCAGTCCAGCCCCCAGCCTTCAGGTCCTCCCTGGCCCAAAGGTGGGGCCTTACTGGGGATCTGCCCCCTTCTGCCTTGGAATCAATCTGCCTCTTGCTGCCACTCATGGTCCCTGGGCTCAGCCCCAAACCCTGCTCCAAGATCAGAGCAGGTGCCTGGACTGGAGGGAGGCCTGGCAGACACCAGACACCCCCATGCCTGCAGGGATCGGGGGTCTTTCCTGGGGCTCCCAAGCGTGCAGGCTGTAGAAACACCCAGCTCCTGTACCTAGAAGGGCAGCCACAGTGGCACGCAGGAAGGCAGATCTTACCTGCTCCTGGCTCTCCCTCAAGAGCACAGGGAAGCTCAGATCCACAGCTGCAGTTTGGGTGGCTATAGCTCCGTCCAAGAGGATGGGGCTCCTTCCTGCTTCCTACAGCCGGAGGCCTGGGTCTGCAGCTGTGGTTTGGGTGGCTGCAGCAGCACCCAGGGAGCTCCTGTCCCACTTCAGAAGGGGCAGGGCTCCCATTGACTTCATGGAGTATGCAGCCCCAGCTGTGCAGCCAGCATGATGGCACACTGCCATCATTTCTCTCTCTGAAGAAGTACACCTAATTGCTGTTAGGATAGGAATGATGACCATTCTTAACTGCTTCGTGCTGACAAGGGGTGCTGTTTTGGGAAAACAACAGTCAGGTCTCTCTCAGAGGCCTATCTAAGGGTCTCTAGTAAAAGGGAGCCATCATCCAAGGCTCCATTTGCATGGCCATTTGAAGTTTGATGGCCCATCCCTTGGTTCTTCCGAGCTGTAGTCAGAGATCACTGGTTCGCTCAACCTATAATTGTTAAAAGTTACAAACAGCTCAAAAGAAAAACTTCCCTCATTCTGAAAAAACAGAACATAAGGATCAGCAATGTTCCAAGCAAAAAGCAAAAAGTCAAAAAATATTAGGCTTCCAATAGTTCATTCGGTTCACCTAGTCAACTCCTGTTCACAATCTTCAGTTATCAGAAACCTGCACTTGAGGGTTATAATCCATCCTATGAAGAGGATCAAAACCAGACAACAATTGTCTATGAATGTCCAAATGTCCTAGGGTAGTCACAGTAAAAAATACAATTGACAAAGAAAGTTGGTCACCTCTGGGACTTACAATAATCTAACACAATAACCTTAATTATGATTGATAACACAAATTCAGACATCAGAACTCTAGAAATCCCATGCGATTTTGGAGTACACATTAACACTGTTCACCAAAATATAACCTGAAGGTCAAACACCACGTTATTTCAACAATCCTATGATGTGACATAATAGCTTTGCTCCTAAGTTCAGTGGACAAAGTGAAGAAAGAAAATGATGAACTCAGGGATTCTATCTCCCAGCTTCAGAAGCAGATACTGAGCCCCAAATCTGCTAAGATCACCCTGAGTCTTATATCCTGTAGAGGAAGAACTGAAATTGTGGAAAAACAAACCCAAGATCTTATCATGCAAGTGGCTGACCTGCAACTAAAGGTGCATGCACAGCCTCATCAGGTGTCTATTGTTAAAGTGAGGGCATTGATTGGAAAAGAATGGGACCCTGCAACTTGGGATGGGATTGTGTGGTAGGACCCTGATGAAGCTGGGGATACTGAGTTTGAAACTCTGATTAACCTTTTTTTGCCAGAAGGAACAGCTTCACCATCCCCAGTAGTGGCAACATCCTGTCCCTGACTCATGCTGCCATCAGACTTTCCACCTTTGTCTGAGGATATAAACCCTGTGCTATCTGAGGCAACAGCGACGGCCTCCCCTGAGGCAGTTGCCAGGCAAAAAAATGTTGATTCTCCTCAGGATCCCACCCCAACACCCCTATTTGCTTCTTCTAGACCTATAACTAAAGTTCCAGCAGGCCCCTAGAGGTGAGGTTGAGAGTGTGACCCATAAGGAGGTGCACTACACTCAAAAAGAACTGCTTGAGTTCTTTAATTTGTACAAACAGAGATCTGGAGAACAGGCATGGGAATGGATATTAAGGGTGTAGGATAATGGTGAAAGGAATGTAGAGTTGGATCAGGTTAAATTTATTGATTTGGGCCCACTAAGTAGGGACTTTGCATTTAATGTTGCAGGTCGGGGAGTTAAAAAAGGTTCTAACAGTTTATTTGCTTGGTTAGCTGAAATATGGATTAAAAGATGGCCCACTGTGAGCAAGCTGGAAATGCCTGATCTCCCTTGGTTTAATGCAGAGGAAGGGATCCAAAGGCTTAGGGAGATTGGGATGGTGGAGTAGATTAGTCACTTTAGACCTACTTATCCCAGCTGGGAGGGTCCAGAAGATATACCCCTTACCAATGCCTTGCAAAACAGATTTGTGAGGGCAGCACCTGCATCTTTGAAGAGCCCAGTAATTGCTCTTCTCTGTATGTCAGATCTAATGGTGGGAACCACAGTCGCTCAACTACAAAATTTAAATACGATAGGAATAATTGGATCACGAGGTGGCAGGGGCCAAGTGGTGGCATTCAACTATCAAAGGCAAGGTGGGTGTAGCTACCATAATGGACAGCAGAGACAAAGCAGCAATCAGAATAGTCTGACTCGTATAGAGCTCTGGCATTGGCTAATTAATCACAGTGTTCCTAAAAGTGAAATTGATAGGAAGCCTACTGCATTCCTACTTAATTTATATAAGGAGAAAACTTCTAGGTCGAATGGACAAAAGACTAATTTGAATGATAAAAATGGAGAATCATGGCCCCTCAATCAGATTTGAACCAGTTTACAGACCAGAACCCCTTGAATGAAGACCAGGTCCCCTTAAGGAAGGACCACACTACATTACTGACAATTTATGCGGTAAATCTTTCTCCCATCCTTCCCCGAGGAGATCTCCAGCCTTTTATCAGGGTAACTGTGCACTGGTGAAAGGGAAATGATCAGATATTTTGGGGACTACTGGACGCCAGCTCTGAGCTGACATTGATTCCAGGGGACCCAAAACATCATTATGGTCCTCCAGTTAAAGTAGGGACTTATGGAGGTCAGGTAATTAATGGAGTTTTAGCTCAGGTCCGATTTCCAGTGGGTCCAGTGAGACCCTGGACTCATCCTGTGGTCATTTCCCCAATGCCAGAATGCATAATTGGCATAGACATACTTAGCAGCTGGTGGAACCCCCACATTGGCTCCCTGACTGGTAGGATGAGGGCTATTATGGTAAAGGCCAAATGGAAGCCATTAGAGCTGCCTCTACCTAGAAAAGTAGTAAATAAAAAACAATATCGCATCCCTGGAGGAACAGCAGAGATTAGTGCCACCATCAAGGACCCGAAAGACACAGGGGTGATGATTCCCACCACATCCCTGTTCAACTCTCCCATTTGGCCTGTGCAGAAGACGGATGGATCTTGGAGAATGACAGTGGAGTATTGTAAGCTTAACCAAGTGGTGACTCCAATTGCAGCTGCTGTACCAGATGTAGTTTCATTGCTTGAGCAAATTAATACATCTCCTGGTGCCTGGTATGCAGCTATTGACTTGGCAAATGTCTTTTTCTCCATTCCTGTCCATAAGGCCTACCAGAAGCAATTTGCCTTCAGCTGGCAAGGCCAGCAATATACCTTTACCATCCTACCTTAGGGGTATATCAACTCTCCAGCTTTGTGTCATAATCTTCTTGAGAGACCTTGATCACTTTTCACTTCTGCAAGATATCACACTGGTCCATTACATTGATGACATTATGCTGACTGGATCCAGAGAGCAAGAAGTAGCAAATACACTGGACTTATTGGTGAGACATTTGTGTGCTAGAGGATGGGAAACAAATTTAAAATTCAAGGGTTATTCCCTCTAAGGTGAAGGATAAGTTGCTGCATTTGGCCCCTCCTACAACCAAGAAAGAGGCACAACACCAAGTGGGCTTATTTGGGTTTTAGAGGCAACATATTCCTCATTTGGGTGTGTTACTCAGGCCCATTTATCAAGTGGCTCAAAAGGCTGCCAGTTTTGAGTGGGGTCCAGAACGGAAGGCTCTGCAACAGTTCCAGGCTGCTGTGCAAGCTGCTCTGCCACTTGGGCCATGTGACCCGGCAGATCCAATGGTGCTTGAGCTGTCAGTCACAGATAGGGATGCTGTTTGGAGCCTTTGGTAGGCCCCTATAGGTGAATCACAATGGAGGCCTCTAGGCTTTTGGAGCAAGGCCTTGCCATCTTCTGGCAATAACTACTCTCCTTTTGAGAGACAGCTCTTGGCCTGTTACTGGGCTTTGATGGAAACCGAACGTTTGACTATAGGTCATCAAGTCACCATGCAACCTGAACTGCCTATCATGAACTGGGTGATTTCTGATCCATCTAGCCATAAAGTGGGTCTTGCACAGAAGCATTCTGTCATCAAATGAAGTTGCATATACGTGATCGGGCTAGAGCAGGTCCTGAAGGCACAAGTAAGTTTCATGATAAAGTGGCTCAAATGCCCATGGTCTCCACTCCTGCCATGCTGCCTTTTCTTTCCCAGCCTGCACCGATGGCCTCACAGGGAGTGCCCTTTGATCAGCTGACACAGAGAGAGAAGACTAAGGCCTGGTTCACAGATTGTTCTGCATAGTATGCAGGTGCTATCTGAAAGTGGACAGCTGCAGTACTACGGCCCCTTTCTAGGACATCTCTGAAGGACAGCGGTGAAGGGGAATCTTCCCAGTGGGCAAACCTCTGAGCAGTGCATCTGGTTGTGCACTTTGCATGGAAGGAGAAATGGCCAGATGTGTGATTATATACTGATTCATCAGCTGTAGCCAATGGTTTGGCTGGATGGTCAGGGACTTGGAAGAGCATGATTGGAAAATTGGTGACAAAGAAATCTGGGGAAGAGGTATGTGGATGGACCTCCCTGAGTGGTCAAAACTGAAGATATTTGTATCCCATGTGAGTGTTCACCAAAGGGTGACCTCAGTAGAGGATTTCAATAACCAAGTGGATAGGATGACCTGTTCTGTGGACACCACTCAGCCTCTTTCCCCAGCCACCCCTGTCATCGCCCAATGGGCCCATGAACAAACTGGCCATGGTTGCAGGGATGGAGGTTACACGTGGGTTCAGCAACATGGACATCCATTCATTAAGGCTGACCTGGCTTTGATCACTGCTGAGTGCCCAATTTGCTAGCAGCAGAGACCAACACTAAGCCCTCGATGTGACACCATTCCTTGGGGTGATCAGCCAGCTACCTGGTGGCAGGTTGATTATATTGGACCTCTTCCATCATGGAAATGGCACAGGTTTGTCGTCACTGGAATAGATACTTACTCCGCATATGGGTTTGCTCATCCTCCACGCAATGCTTCTGCCAAGACTACCACCTGTGGACTCACAGAAGGCCTTATCCATCATCATGGTATTCCACACAGCATTGTCTGTTACCAAGGTGCTCACCTTACAGCTAAAGAAGTGCAGCAATGTGCTCACGCTCATGGAATTCATGGGTCTTACTATGTTCCCAGTCATCCTGAAGCAGCTGGATTGATAGAATGAAGGAATGGCATTTTGAAGTCATAATTACAACACCATCTAGGTGACGATACTTTGCAGGGCTGGGGCAAAGCTCTCCAGAAGGCCATGTACGCTCTGAATCAGCATCAAATATTTGGTACTGTTTCTCCCATAGCTGGGATTCACAGGTCCAGGAATCAAAAGGGTGGAAGTGGAAGTGGCACCACGCACCATCACCTCCAGAGACCCACTAACAAATTGTTTGCTTCCTGTTCCTGCAACATTATGTTCTGCTGGCCTACAGGTCTTAGTTCCAGAGGGAGGAGTGCTGCCACCAGTAGACACAACAACGATTCCATTAAATTGGAAGTTAAGATTGTCACCTGGGCACTTTGGGCTCCTCCTACCTTTCAGTTAACAGGCTAAGAAGGGAATTACAGTGTTGGCTGGGGTAATTGACCTGGACTATCAAGATAAAATCAGTCTACTACTCCAAAACAGAGGTAAGAAAGAGTATGCATGGAATATAGGATATCCATTAGGGCATCTCATAGTATTACCATGCCCCGTGATTAAAGTCAATCGGAAATTACAACACTCCAAATCCAGGCAGATGACAAATGGTCCAGACCCCTCAGGAATGAAGGTTTGGGTCATTCCACCAGGGAAAAAACCATGACCTGCTGAGGTGCTTGCTGAAGGCAAAGGGAATACAGAATCGGTAGTAGAAGAAGACAGTCATCAATACCAGCTATGACCACGTGACCAGCTGCAGAAACAAAGACTGTAATTGTCATGAGCATTTCCTCCTTCTTTTGTTAAAAATATGCTTATGCATGTAAACACTTGTACTAAGAAAATATCTTCATTTTATTTCCTTTTCCTTTATCATGTGACATAAGATTTATTGATGCCGTATCAGCATTTAGGTATTGTTAACTTTATGTAATAATATTTGGGTTGGGGTTTGGTGCATTTCTGGTTGTGCAAAGGATAGTTGTATTATGTTAGGCACAATTATGACCTTATTATTGTCTTTATTTGAAGATTATGTATGATCTCAGGAGATGTGTATGGGTTCAAGTTGACAAGGGGTAGACTTGTGATGGTTAATACTGAATGCCAACTTGATTGAAGGATGCAAAGCATTGATCCTGGGTATGTCTGCAAGGATGTTGCCAAAGAAGATTAACATTTAAGTCAGCGGGCTGGGGAAGGCAGACCCACCTTTAATTTGGTGGGCACAATCTAATCAGCTGTCGGCGAATATAAAGCAGGCAGAAAAACGTGAAAACGTGAGATGGACCTAGCCTCCCAGCCTACATCTTTCTCCTGTGCTGGATGCTTACTGCCCTCAAACATTGGACTCCAAGTTCTTCAGTTTTGAGACTCGGACTGGCTCTCCTTGCTCCTCAAGCTTGCAGACAGCCTATCATGGGAACTTGAGATTGTGTAAGTTAATAAATGCATATATATACACACACACACACACATATATGTACATATATACACATGTATATACACACCTCCTGAGATCATAATCCTCAAATAAAGACAATAATAAGGTCATAATTGTGCCTAACATAATACAACTATCCTTCCCACAACCAGAAATGCACCAATCCCCAACCCAAATATTATTACATAAAGTTAATACCTAAATGCTGTGTGTGTATATATCTATATCTATATCTATCCCTAATACAACTGTGAAACAAAATTTCAAGTAAAGCAGTCTCCATGGCAGTTTGATTTAAAGGTCAAACTTTCCCAGACTCCAAAGAACACTGGGGTCAAACAGCACCAAAGGAGAGTATCACATGCTAACCAGGCCCCCTGCTTAGAACAACAGCATAAAAGCCTGGATACATGCAATGGCATCCCACTTTCCTGTTCAGCAGTAACTCCAGATTCCATGCAATACTGGGGCCAAATAGTATTGCAACTGTGAGAGAAAGTTCTAAGGAGGGCTTAGCAGTAGACCTCAGAACCTCCGCCAAAAGCATCCTCTTTGGAAAGGTGGAAGTCCAGAGGATCCCCTGGAGCATCCCCCTTTGGGATCCAGGCTTACTCTGACCTTAGGTGGGCACCAGTACCACTTTGTTTTCCCTCCAGAGGCAATGGCCTACTATGAGCTGTGCAAGGCCATACTTTCCCAGGCTTCCTGTTCCACTAGAGTGATAGCCATGAACTAAGGCATTGCAGCTTTATTTTTCTTTCAAAATATTTGATCTAAACACTTAGTTTCCTTTAAGCCAATCAGCTAGAGCTCTTTTATATAAACATGACACACCTGACACATATATCCACACAGAAACAGAGATCCAGTAGTTCTAAGATTTTTCATGTTCCAATCTCCTAATTGCATTGCTGGCCCTGGGGTGAAGCCCTTTAAGAACCAGGGCAAGGAAAACATGTAGTTTCTATGGCCTAATAAGTAGGCATAACTGAAGACAAAAGCATTTTGAGAGGGATCCATCTGCCCCTAATTCCTGGGGCTCCATGAGGAAAACAGAAGTCTTTCTCAAAATGGGTCAGTGGTACCTCTTTCATTTTCCCAAGGAGTCCCAGGCCATCAGAGGATATCTTGGGGCCCCTCATGTGTGCATCAAGAGTGGCAAGACAAGAATGGAGAAAGATAATTCAGTAGACTGAGAAGAAAAAACCCTTCACCGGAAAAACAATGAGAAATGACATAAAGGCCTTTTAAGTATACGTAAAGCTTGGATATCTATGAACATCTACTTTTAGTCAAGCTAACTTTTAACCATAGCGTTCGTTTTTAAGAAGTCCTTTTAAATCTTTTTGTTTTTCCTTTTTTAGGCAGAGTCTCACTCTGTCGCCCAGACTGGGGTGCAGTGGTGCAATCTATGCTCACTGCAACCTCTGCCTCCCATGTTCAAGTGTTTCTCATGCCTCAGCCTCCCAAGTAGCTGAGACTACAGGTGCATGCCACCACACACAGCTAATTTTTGTATATTTAGTAGAGACAGGGTTTCACCATGTTGGCCAGCCTGGTCTTGAACTCCTGACCTCAAGTGATCCACCCACCTTGGCCTCCCAAAATGCTGGGATTACAGGCGTGAGCCACTGCACCCGGCCCCTTTTAAATCTCTTATTACCCAACCTTAGCCATGACAAAAAGGCCAATTAAGCCATGGAGTAGAGAATACAGTGATTTATATCATTCCTGCAACCAGTTTGCACAGAGAGAGAGAAGCCAGAAATCCCACAACTTTTACCCTTTTACTGGCATGTCAGCCTTCCCAAGCCATGGAGCCCTAATGGCCCTGGAGTCCTGTGAAAGGGAAAAAGCTTTTTTCTTTCTCCAGAGTCTGAAGGTCAAAGGAGTCTAGTGATGTAGGATGCACTCCATCCATGAAGTGGGGGGGCCTAATAAGCAGGAATTAGTCATGCTCACCTTTGCTGTGCCCTGACTCCTGCTGCCATCTGCCTCAGGTCTAGTGTTCCATTCCAGGGATTCAAACCAAAGCTTGGGACAAAAAGATGCCTCAGGAGAGTGTATGAACCCTTTAAATTAGTCCCAGATGGCCCTCTCCAAATTGCATCTAGCAACTGGCAGGGGCCACTCCTCTGTTGCCTCCCTATCAGAAGTAGGTGAAGCTGTGGGGGAAGGTCCTCCTCAAACAAGGGAGAGAAAAGGAGTCTTGGGAATAGGGGACCTGGCCCAAGGTGACAACTAAGAGGTTGGGCTTTTCCTGAGATGTCCCTCACAGTCATGCTAAGAAGGGAGTGCCTAGCTTGGAGAGAACTGAAAGTCCCGCTTGAGTCCAGGAGGAAGTCAATTCCTCCTTCCCTCGATCCCCAGAATCACCCAGGGCTCCTGGGTGGCAATGGTGGTCTGAATTACCAAAGCCAGGGAAAGGAACCCTGGGACCCATCGGTCCTGCTGCATCATTTGGGAGACCAGCCCTGTATCCAGTGACTGGTGTCTCGGGAACAGTCCTCCCCCCATATTTGCAGCAGTCAACAGGTGCAACTTGGGAGCTCTGCGGTTTTGAGTCTTCAAGGTGGCTATTAGAGCCCCTGTCTTTTTCTTGTGTTTCCTTCTCTTGGGTCTCCTGATCCCTATAGTAAAAGACCAAGGTGGCCGCTTTCAGGAGGTCCTCTAAAATACTACCTGGTCCTATGGACTGTTTCTGCAGCTTCCTCTTGATATCAGGGGCTGCCTGAGTAATAAACTCATTCCCTATGACCAGGTGTCACTCTATTGAATCAGAAGATAGAGGGGTGTGTTTTACGAAGACCCCTCTTAGCCTTTGCAGGAAGTCAGTGGGACTCTCATCCAATCCCTGATGTACCATGGACAGCACAGTGCAATTGAGGCTCAGTTCCAGTCCCTCACAAGCCCTCCAATATGCATACCTGAAAGAATTTCTTCTTCCATTGTCCCATTATTGGGGTCCCATTTAGGGTCCTCAAATGGCACTGCTATTCTTCCAACTGGATAAGCTCTTCCCATTCCCTGGTCCTATACAAGATGTAAAGCTCATCCCCAAAATTCTCTGCCACTTGCTGAGAGTGGCCTGCTTTTCAGCAGTGGTCATCGTTTGATTCAAAAGTAACACGGCCATCCTTCCAGGAGAGCTCAAATACTTGGGTTAAGTTCTGGAATTCCTTTTTATATTTTTCTTTTTTTTTTTTTTTTTTTTTTTTTTTTGTTTTGAGGCGGAGTCTGCATGTATGTCACCAGGCTGGAGTGCAGTGGCGTCTCGGCTCACAAGCTCGCCTCCAGGTTCCGCGCCATTCTCCTGCCTCCAGCCTCGAGTAGCTGGGACTACGAGGGCGTCGCCACCACGCCCGGCTAGTTTTTTGTATTTTTTTAGTAGAGTGAGGGGTTTCACCATGTTAGCCAGGATGGTCTCGATCTCCTGACCTCGTGATCCGCCCATCTCGGCCTCCCAAAGTGCTGGGATTACAGGCTTGAGCCACCGCGCCCGGCCCTTTTTATATTTTTCAGGGCCATCTGAAAACCTGCCAAGATCCCCCTTAATTTGCCTGAAGTCCTGAAAAGAAAAGGAGACCTGGACCTTAATGGGGCCATATTCACCAGGCATCTGTTGTAGGGGCAGGAGTGAGACTGGGAACAGCTAAAATGATTTCTAGGATGAGGCAAGCTTGGAAAAGAACCTGGATAGGGAGCAGCAGAGGGAGTTGATTCCCCTGCTGGAGGTACCTCTGGGATTTGCTTCCCCAGTTCCCTGGGATTGCCCCTTGCAGCCTCTCCTGAGATGGCCACTAGGAGGGCTGAATCAATCCTACAATGTTGGCAAAGGTCTGGGTCACCTTGCAAGGCAAAGAAGGCCTGCACATAAAGGACCTTGGACCATTTGCCTTTGTGTTTACAGAAAAGCTTTTTTCCTGAGGAAATGCTTCTTTTCTGTGCCTCAAGGTGCTTGGCCCTAAGTTGGCAATCAAGTAAATTACAAGAACATTTTCACCACAAATTTACATACAGATATGAAGGCACACTTTGCTTTGTGGTACCTTTAACCTTCTATTTTATACTTGATGACTAAGCCAAATGCTCATTCTACCCAGTAATCTCTGGTTTGTAACAACATCCTTAACATTTAAGGATGTCGCCGCCCTATCACAAGCAGGTGAAGCTGTGGAGGCAGGTGTTACAATTTAACATTGTATATAAAAGATAGGAACCATGACAGCCTCGAAAGAAAGCAAGAAATAGATAAACAACAATAAAAAAGACTGGAGGTCCTAGTGCCAACACCCCAATGGGCAGCTGGGGACTGGAGTTAGTCCAAGGGCTTTTGGATAACACCAAGGTGTGGCCTCGACCAGATACCCTCAGTTACCCTAGGACCTCCTTCCAGTCCCATGTGACAGATAGACCTCAGTGAGGGGAAACTGGGCTGGAACAAAGCCAATATTCCCAATACCTGAGGGTGGTGGGGGGTTGAAAATGTCCTCCCCAGCAAGCCTGTCCTCCATGTCTTAAGTCTGGCAGCTGTGCTAGTTACTTTTAACTGGCTGACAGAGGCCTGGTATTTTTTCTTCATTTTGACTATTGTGGAGTTTAAAGATGTCGAAAAAATGGACAGAATTGCTTTTACTCACCCTTCTGCAGATCCTGGACAAGCCCCCAAAATATCATGGGATCTCTGGGGTGTCAATTTTTTTTTTTTTTTTTTTTTGAGGCAGAGTTTCACTCTTGTTGCCCAGGCTGGAGTGCAATGGTGAGATCTTGGGTCACTGCAACCTCCGCCTCCCGGGTTCAAGTGATTCTCCTGCCTCAGCCTCCCGAGTAGCTGGGATTACAGACATGCGCCACCACGCCCGGCTAATTTTGTATTTTTAGTAGAGCCGGAGTTTCTCCACGTTGGTCAGGCTGGTCTCGAACTCCCAACCTCAGGTGATTCGCCCACCTCGGCCTCCCAAAGTGCTGGGATTACAGGCGTGAGCCACTGCACCCAGCCGGGTGTCAATTTTTTCTGGCTAAAAACGTCTGTGGCCATGGTGCCTGAGTTCTTGTCCTGAATCCAGGAAGAATGAGGGACACAGACAAATGAAGGGTGAAGAAGATGAAGAGTTTTATTTAGTGTTAGAACAGCACAGAGGAGGCCGGGCACAGTGGCTCATGCCTGTAACCCCAGCACTTTGGGAGGCTGAGGCAGGTGGATCACTTGAGGTCAGGCATTCAAGACCTGCCTGGCCAACATGGTGAAACCCCGACTCTACTAATAATACAAAAATTAGCTGGGAGTGGTGGTGCACACCTGTAATCCCAGCTACTAGGGTGGCTGAGGCACGAGAATTGCTTGAACCCAGGAGGCAGAGCTGAGATCACACTACTGCACTGCAGCCTGGGCAACAGAGTGAGACTGTCTCAAAAAAAAAAAAAAAACCAAAAAAAACAAAAAAACAGGTCAGAGGAGACCCACAGTGGGTAGCTCCTCTCTGTAGACAGGTCGTCCCATGGAGCATTCAGCTCTCAGCAGAGACGAGGCCCTGAAGAGGGTGGCCTGTGGTATCTCTGCCCTCTATCCTCTGGCCATCCTCTGCCCTGCTCTGGCTGAACCCACGGACCTCAGAGGGGAAAGTGTGTGCCAGTTGGCCCATGGGCAGCCATGGGCAAGCCTGGAAGAGGTACCACAAGTCCTCACTCTGCTCCACGGGACTGGCAGCCCAGCTCCCAGCCTTCAGGTCTTCCCTGGCCCAAAGGTGGGGCCTTACTGCGGACCCACCCCCTTCTGCCCAGGAATCAGTCTCTCTCCTGCTGCCATTCATGGCCCCCAGGGTTGGCCCCAACCCCTGCTCCAAGATTGGAGCAGCCGCCAGTAGTGGAGAGAAGGCAGGCAGACACCCCCGAGCCTGCAGGGATGAGGGAGGGTCCTTCCTGGGTCCCCTGAGGGTGTAAGCTGAAGAAAAACCTGGCTCCTGCACCTGGGAGGGTAGCTGCAGCGGCGCCCGGGAAGGTAGATCCTGCTTGCTCCTGGCTTTCCCCCAAGAGCACAGAGAGGCTCAGATCTATAGTTGTGGTTTGGGTGGCTGTCCTGCCCAGGAGGGTGGGGGTCCTGCCTGCTTCATAGAGCAGGAGGCCTGGATCTGCAGCTGCACTTTAGGCAGCTGTAGCAGCACCCCAGGAGCTCCCATCCCAACTCAAAAGGGGCAGGCTAATGGAATGTGCAGCCCCAGCTGCACAGTTGGCATGATGGCAGCTGCCTCTGCCACCACCAGCACTTTGGGAGGCTGAAGCAGGAGGATCATTTGAGCCCAGGAGTAAAAGACTAGCCTGAGCAAGATGGTGAGATCCCATCTCTACAAACATTAAAAAAAAATGAAAAATTAAAAATTAGCCAGGCATAGGTACCTGTAGTTGTAGCTGCTTGGGAGGCTGAGATGGGAGGATAGCTTGAGCCCAGGAGTTTGAGGCTGCAGTGAGCTATGATTACACCACTGCACTGCAGCCTAGGTGACAAAGAGAAACCCAGTCTCTATTTACAAATAATAATAACAGAACTAAAAGAAAAAAACAGATAAATCCAGTATTATAGTTGGTGACTTTAATACTCTTCTTTCAACAACTGATAGACTTATTACGTACAAAGTCAGCAAGAATATAGAAGAACTTAATATCATCAACCAATCTAACTGACATTTATAGAATACTCCAACAGCAGAATGCACATTCTCAAGTACCTATAGAACACTCACCAAGGTATACTGTATCTGGGCCATAGAAGAAACCTCAACACATTTAAAATCACTGGCGCTTTTTTTTTGTTGTTGTTGTTAAGAGACAGGGTGTTGCTCTATTGTTCAGGCTGGAGTGCAGTGACAATCATAGCTCACTGTAACCTCAAACTCCTGGGCTCAAGAGATCCTCCTGCCTCAGCCAACATGTCTGGCTGATGTTTGAAATTCTTTGTAGAGACAAGATTCCATTATGTTGCCCAGGCTTGTCTCAAACTCCTGGGGTAAAGTGATACTCTCACCTCAGCCCCCCAAAGTACTGGCACTGCTGGCATGAGCCACCACATCTGGCCAGCATGTTTTTTAATCATTGTATTTTTCATCATTGTGTATCCTATGGATATCAAGTGATGTTTATTTTATTTTATTTTTTTTGGTGCAAGAGCCCGAGTCTGGCCTCTATCACAAACTGGAGTGCAGTAGCGGATCTCAGCTCACCAAGCTCCGCCTCGGAGTTCCACCATTCTCCTGCCTCAGCCTCAGTAGCTGGGACTTCAAGCCATGCCTCGCCCGGCTAGTTTTTGTATTTTTTAGTAAGAGGCCAGGGAGTTTCATTGTATGTTAGCCAGGATAGTCTCGATCTCCTGACCTCATGATCCGCCGTACTCCCAAAGTGCTGGGATTACAGGCTTGAGCCACCGCGCCCGGCCCGTGATGTTTATTTTGGATTTTGAACACCACATACTGCCAAAAAATTAGAATTCATCCCTTCTATTCCTATCCAATTTTCCTATAGCACAAAACTCCCAGTCCCAGGCTCTAAGCTATGGCTCTTCAGCGAGACTCACCTCTAGCAGAACTACCTCTGACCCATTGGCCTTGTCTGACCAGTTCTATCTGAGCAGCATAGTACAAAGCTGTGCCTGTTTATAGTAGTGTCATGGGATTCTTGGGATGTCCCTTTTCCAGCTGGAAACCTCTGTGGCCAGTAGTGCCTTTACCCAAGTGTTGCTTGGGCTCGCTGTGCTTGTTCCACCCATTTGGCCCAGCAGGCTGCGCTCTGCTTGCGCTACCAGCCTGGATCCCATGCCTGCCATGGGTGAACCAGGTGTGCAGCAGCAAAGGGTGTGTGAGCACAGGGTCTGGCCACACTGTGCATAGCCAGGCATGCCGGGTGCAGCAGGCAGGCAGCTCCAGGTACCGGCTCCATGTGAGGTTGTGGCTGGACCAGGCATACTGCAAGGAGCTTCCACTGCAGGCACCAGGGAATGCGGTGGCACCTGGGAGCTTGGAAACACCAGAAACTGCAGAGCCCCAAAGAGGGTGTCATAGCCCTGGTTCTAGGAGCCCCTGGGTCTGGGCTCCTCAAAGGGCCACATCTCTTCTCTTCTAGTCGCCCACAAAGCAGCAAGCAGTGGAGTGGCAGGGGCGGCGGGGGGTGGAAGTCGTGTTTCAGCCCTGTTTGTGTTACAGTTCTTTCAGTTCCACCATTCTGTGGGTCCTGAGTTCTCGTCCACATCCAGGAACAATGAGGTACACAGACAACTGGATGGTAGGGCAGAGAGGAGCTTCACTGAGCGACACAACAGCTCTCAGGAGACCAGCAGAGAGTAGCTCCTTTCCACAGGCAGGTCGATTTGATGTCTCTGTGAGTTTGGCTAAGTCCGAGGTTTTTATGGGCTGCAGAAGGGAGGAAGTGCATGCTGATTGGGCCATGGACGGCCCAGAATAAGCATCGTGAGTTCTCATTCTGGGTGATGGACTCCACCTGGAAGTGACAGTCTGGCCCCCAGCCTTCAGGCTGTCCCTGGCTTGAAGGTGGGACTTCACTGGACCTGCACCTTTCTGCCCAGGAGTCTGCCTCCTGCCATCATCAATAATGTCATCCACGGGACCTAAGCTGTTCCTGCTGAGGGGCACTTTCAGGCCCCTGCCAAGCCACCCTTGGCTCCCCTTCAGTCTCTCTCTCATGTTTGTCAGTGTCCAAAGTTTGTAGGGGGCCAAGATGGCAGGGGGCTGGTGTGTCAGCACCGCCAGGAGGGTGCGCACACATGGCCAGGTCACAACAGTGATGGGCTTGGCCTCAACTTTGCTTCAAAAACAGAGTGGGAAGAGGCTATGCAGTGGGAGCAGGCACTTCTGAGCCTGTGGGGGCAGTGAGGCTTTGCTGGCCCCTAAGAGCATAGGGATGCCTGGATCCACAGCTGTAGCTGTGCTGCTGTAGCTGTACCCAGGAGGGTGGGGACCTGCCAACTTGGAAGCGGGCAGGGCTCCTGCCTGTTCCTGGCTCTCCCTGGTTCCATGGAACATGCAGCCCCCACCACACCTCCCCGGCTGCAGCTGGCGTCTTCGCAGTGACCACTCCAGATGGGCCACCACTGCCATCAGTAGGTTCCCACTCCTGGCAAAAACTGGAACACATTGTGCTCAGGATATTCCTGCCCCTGCTCACAGTACTCAGTGGAAAAGACGCGTCTGGCTTTTCCTGGGTCTGACTGAATCCTGTCTTAACATCTGCAGAACAGAGGCCATGGTATCACCTGGCATGCTCCTCCTTATGCCACTGAAATTCCAGAATCCTTGGAGCTGGTGTGTATGGGACTATGTGGCTTTCACACATCCCACCCTGTATAGCCAAATCTGCAGGGCCTGGTATCAAATTTAGTAGTCAGCCTGCTCCAGGGCTTTCCTTAGTGCCGGGCCCACTAGATTCTGGGTAGAGAGGACATATGGAAGAAACCAGGCAGGAACTTTGGAAGCCAGGTCTGGTAGAATCAGGGTCTGCAAATACGAAGCAAGGGACATCAGGGCCTTAGTTTGGGTTCCATATGAAATGGCAGCCAGAGTGTATGCAACACATAGCAGTAAATGATCAGCTGAAGTGGGAGTTAGAAAACAGAGACCGTTTCACTCGCCCATTACCTCCAGGCTTGGGTTCATTTTAGGTTACAGCCCAATTACATAGGAAATTGTACCCTACTGATCTTATTTGACTTCTCCTATTCCCAGGTCACCAGGGCCTTCCTCTGCTTCACTTTCTACTTAAATATTTGAGAGCCCCAAATTACCAGAGGCCAGTCAGTGAGAGATAGGCTTTCCTGGGTAGGTTGTTCCAGTCCCAGTGCTCTGTCTCATGAGAGGGGACAGTTGCTTATCTCTAAGGTCAATAAGGGGCCCAATTTTGGCAAACATTTGCCTATTTGTCCTGTGGTGCTCTGCTCAGATCTCCCTTCAGGAGAACACAGAGTGAACATTCTACTTGGCCGACAGACTTAGGTTTCCACTCCTTAGGATGTTCTGCAGTGATCGCAGTAGCATCCCTCTCTACAGGTTGCTCTGAGACAATGACTGGCGGACAGTGCTAGAGCCCGGCCAAGTCTGCCAGACATGGGACTACTCAGTCATGTAATCTTCACTCTGGGGCTCTGTATCAACTTGGCCAAGATTTTCTGAGTAGCACTGTAATTTTTCTCTTTCTCCCTTTCTTTTTTTTTTTTTTTTTTTTTTTTTTGAGACGGAGTCTCGCTCTGTCGCCCAGGCTGAAGTGCAGTGGCTGGATCTCAGCTCACTGCAAGCTCCGCCTCCCGGGTTCACGCCATTCTCCTGCCTCAGCCTCCCGAGTAGCTGGGACTACAGGCGCCCGCCACCTCGCCCGGCTAGTTTTTTGTATTTTTTTTAGTAGAGACGGGGTTTCACCGTGTTAGCCAGGATGGTCTCGATCTCCTGACCTCGTGATCCACCCGTCTCGGCCTCCCAAAGTGCTGGGATTACAGGTCTTTCTCCCTTTCATACATGTATGACCGTCATCATGATCTATAGGTTCTCCCAATCTATACCTGAACTGATACATACTGACTAATCAGAGCTTGTTCAGGAGTCAGAAATGCTGCAAAAGCAGTATCTACCTCTTGCTCCCACATTCCCAGTCTAATCTAAGACAGAGACCCAGAATAAGGAGAAATCAGATGGCTGTGACTCAAATATGTAAGAAATAGCTTTTTACTCCTCTTCTCATTTAAAAATTTAAAAATTTCCAAAGGGTAAATAAACAGAAAAGGATAAAAACACCTCTTGAGCCTAATATGTAGTAAATTTTCTATCTGATAAATACTGGTAGAAGAAACTGGGGCTGGAAATTTCAAAGAGTGATGGAAGGTCAGGGTCCAGTTCTGGGCATTTCTTAAAAAGGCAGCCACGGCCAGATGCGGTGGTTCATGCCTGTAATCTCATCACTTTGGGAGGCCGAGGTGGGAGGATCACTTGAGGTCAGGAGTTCCAGACCAGCCTGGCCAACATGATGAACCCCCATCTTTACTAAAAATACAAAAATTAGCCAGGTGTGATGGTGCATGCTTGTAATCCCAGCTACTCAGGAGGCTGAGGCAGGAGAATTGCTTGAACCCAGGAGCCAGAGGTTGCAGTGAACTGATATTGCATCACTACACTCCAGCCTGAGCGATAGAGTGAGATTCCATCACAGGAAAAAAAAAAAAAAAAAGGCAGCCGCTAGGCCGAGCATGGTGGCTTACGCTTGTAATCCCAGCACTTTGGGAGGCCAAGGCAGGCAGATCACCTGCGGTCAGGAGTTCAAGACCAGCCTGGCCAACATGGTGAAATCCTGTCTCTACTAAAAATACAAAAAATTTGCTGGGCGTGGTGGCTCGTACCTGTAATTCCAGCTACTTGGGAGGCTACGGCAAGAGAATCACTTGAACCCGGGAGGCAGAGGCTGCAGTGAGCTAAGATCACGCTGCCGTACTCCAGCCTGGGCGACAGAGCGAGACTTCATCTCAAAAAAAAAAAAAAAAAAAGGCAGACACTGGGGACAGCAGGACACAGCAAAGGAGCAGCACAGCCCGGATCATGGCGGGGACAACAGAGCAGCCCTGCTGGAAGGAAGCAGCGCTCAGGCTGGGAGGTGGAGAAAGGCTCAGGATGAAGAGACACCAAGACTGGCCAGAGCTAGAAAGTGTCTAGCCCTTGGAAACTTCAATTACCATGGAAATAGCTTCACTCCTACTTTTAGAGGCTATGAGAGATCCTCATCTGTTCAGGAAAAAATAAAAATAAAAAGTCAAAGCAACAGGACAATCCAAATCCATCCTTTACTTAGGAGCTTTCCTGAGCTGAATGGCTATTTTCTGAATCTCATCTTCGCCCTATCTCAGCTAGAAGCACAGGGAGCAAGAAAGCTGACATTCCCAAGAATGCGTAAGAACATAATATTTGCAGTATGTATCCATCCTTTTCCTGCCTAGATTTTGTCCTTTTCTATGCCCCATGCCAACAAGTTGGCTTCTCTTCCTTTGTGGCTCCTCCTTCTTCCTGCTGCATACTCTTGTCACCCTAAGAATTTACCCTAGACAAAAGGATCTAGACGTAAAAATGCTTTTCTGTGTCTTCTGCAGGGAAAGCAGAAGAAAAGGGGTTGTTGGTCTTTTTTTTTTTTTTTTTTGAGACAGAGTCTCGCTCTGTCACCCAGACATACGCACTGGCGTGACCTTGGCTCACTGCAACCTCTGTCTGCCTCCTGGGTTCAGGCGATTCTCCTACCTCAGCTACCTGAGTAGCTGGGATTACAGGCGCTTGCCACCATGGCTGGCTAATTTTTGTATTTTTAGTGGAGACGGGGTTTCGCCATGTTGTCCAGGCTGGTCTCAAACTCCTGACCTCAAGTGATCTGCCGGTCTCAGCCTCCCAAAGTGCTGGGACAACAGGCTTGAGTCACTGTGCCGGTCTGCTGTTCTCTTTTTACCCTAAAATGTTTAAGTTCTTCTTTCAAGAGCACAGCAGGGGGCCGGGCGCGGTGGCTCAAGCCTGTAATCCCAGCACTTTGGGAGGCCGAGATGGGCGGATCACAAGGTCAGGAGATCGAGACCATCCTGGCTAACACGGTGAAACCCCGTCTCTACTAAAACAAATACAAAAAAAACTAGCCGGGCGCGGTGGCGGGCGCCTGTAGTCCCAGCTACTCGGGAGCCTGAGGCAGGAGAATGGCGCAAACCCGGGAGGCGGAGCTTGCAGTGAGCTGAGATCCGGCCACTGCACTCCAGCCTGGGCGACAGAGCGAGACATCGTCTCAAAAAAAAAAAAAGCACAGCAGGGGAAGGGCTGGGGAACTCAGATATACTGACAAGTCAGACTGAGATCAGAACTTCTACTCTTACATGTTTAATACCAAACATAAAGCAAAAACGTTCGTCATCTAGAGTACTATATTCCAGCCCTATCTCAAATGCAGGAATGGGGCTCTATCTGGTATCTAGAGGATGATCACAGGAAAGAAAATGAGGACAGAGGCATCTGGTATCTTCCAAAAGTGGTACAAAACCCCCACCTGTCATGTCATAAAGCTCCCTATCTGATGCGGGGGCCTGCCTCCAAGAGAAAGCCAAAAGGAACAGACCAGTAAGAGGGGTCCAGGGTGCTTTCTCTATTTCATTCGCTCCTCTTATTTGCTAAGGAGCTCTAATAATCAAAAGAAATGGTTCCTAGAAGAAAAGGAATAAATCCCCAGAGAACTGCTGGGGCATACCAATAAAAACTGGGAGAAACAAAGACTGATAGCAGAGAAGGCCAATACTGCTGCTGAAGTTTGTCAGCCTAAATTCGTGGAAGAGCCAGGATTGTACTGCTCTGTCCGGTAAGAGGAGTGTCTGGGTCCTGTATGACCCTTCCAACTCTGACTTAAATGTACCATCTAAAAACGTGTCTATCTCTACCCCTAGGCTTCTTAGCTCTTCAGTCATCCTCATCATCCTCAATCTGAAATCGTTTCTTCTTTTGGATTCTTGGAGCTGCCAACTCTGGTGCTGTGGGAACAACAGGGGTGAGAGAGAGAGAGAATATCTAAATATGTTCAGGGGTAAGGAGGTGGTAGAGTTTGTCTTCAGGATTAGAGAAGAAAAAGAAGGTCCATCCAATTCCCTACCTCTGTTTCTGCCCTCATCTTCCTGTTCCTCGTCACTGTCCAGCAACTGTCGCTTCTTGGGTGCTGTCTTCAGCTGCTCTTTACCAACAGTGTCTTCCTCTGCAATGACCATAAATAATGACACAAAATCAGGAACTCAGTCCTCATATTCTCAATATACCTTTCCTGCCCTCTAGACCAACATGGCTGACACGTTAATACTCAGAAGATGGCTGTCGCACTATTACCCTCTGGGGACGCCAGGCCTTTCTTCTTGTGGGTTAGCAAGAGGGCCCTCAGGGCTTGTGGTCGGTGCTCTTTACAGTGCTCCTCATCAGAGCCTTCCTCTCCAGGGACTTCAGGCTGTAGCTCTGGCTGCAGCTTCTGTTCCTCCTCTGGTTGATTCAAAGCTGCTGCTACCCTCCGGAGCTGGGTAGGACTCAGCTTGGCTGGAATTCGCCAGAAGGTTTCCTACAGGGGCCAAGAAGTTGAAAAGGGAAAGGACCAGCCTCTTGTTCCCCAGTTTGATATTCATTGAATATATATGACCCAGCATTGGTGAAGATCCACAAGGGTTGTGAACTCTACTTAATACTTATTTATTCAAGATATAACCAATGCCTAGCACAGTGCCTGCTACATTAGGAGGTTCCCAGTAAGTATAGGTTTTTTTGGTTGTTCTTTTTTTTTTCAAATGAGAAGGGGTCTGCCTCTGTCACTCGGGCTGAAGTGCAGTGGCACAAGTATAGTCCACTGTAGTCTCGATCTCTTGGGCTCAAGCTATCCTCCCGCCTCAGCCTCTCAAGTAGCTAGGACCACGGGGGTGCCATGATGCCACCATGATGCCCAACTGCTTCATAATTTTTTGTAGAAACAGGGTCTTGCTGTGTTGCCCAGGCCAGTCTCAAATGATCCTCCCACCTCAGCCTCCCAAAGTGCTGCGATTACAGGCATGAGCCATTACACCTGGCTATAGTTGTTAACTGAATAAATAAATAAATAAATCCTGGGGATGTAAAGGTGAATCGGGTATGATCCTCGCTCTCAAATAACTCAAATCCAATGGGAAAAATAACAAATGTGCCGTAATATCACAGGATTTTTTTTTTTTTTTTTTTTTGAGGCAGAATCTCACTCTGTCACCCAGGCTGGAGTACCATGGCAAAGTGATAAAAGCTCACTGCAACCTCACCCTCCCGGGTTCAAGCAATTCTCCTGCCTCAGCCTCCCAAGTAGCTGGGACTACAGGCACCTACCACCATACCAGGCTAAGTTTTGTATTTCTAGTAGAGACAGGGTTTTGCCATGTTGGCCAGGCTGGTCTTGAACTCCTGACCTCAGCTAATCCGCCTGCCTCGGCCTCCCAAAGTGCTGGGGTTACAGGCATGAGCCATCGTACCTGGCAGATTCCACAGGACTGAGGTTGCATCAGGGGAATGAACAAATCACAACTGCAAAAGTGATTATTTTTACTTCAGGGGTTGAAAGAATGACAGGGACTGCTTCTCTGACAAGGTGACAATTGAGCAGACTCTTGAAGACTGCGTAGAGGTCCATCAGTAAGACAGATGGAGTGGGTGTGTGTCACCTTGTGTGCACGGTTGCAGCCTTCCATAGAGGGACAGGCATGATTAGCCATTTGGAGGCATGAAAAAGCCTACCAGGGTGACGATGATGTAAAGTTGGTGTGTGAGTGGTGTGGCTGTGAGGCTGCAAAGGTTGGCCAAGGATGGGCATGCCATTTGGAATTTGTGGATTCTGTCCTGCAAGCAGTAAGGAATCATCAAGGGCTCTGGACAGGGGACTTGACCCTCCATATCCAGAAGTTCTGAATCTGTGGATTCAAAACGCTGTAAATCGACAATATTTTAAAAAAAAATTAACTATAAAAAATAACAACATAACATTACACAATAATACACAGCCTGGGCAACATGGCATAACCCCATCTCTACAAAAAATACAAAAAGTTAGCTGGGAGTGGTGACATAGGCCTGTGGTCCCAGCTGCTCAGGAGGCTGAGGTGGGAGGATCACCTGAGCCTGGGAGGTTGAGGCAAAAGTGAGCCGAGACTGAGTCACTGCACTCCAGCCTGGGCAATGGAGTGAGACTCTTGTCTGTCTGTCTGTCTCTCTCTATGTATATGTATATATATTTAAAATACAGTATAACAATTATTTACATTGTATAGGTATTATATGTAATCTAGAAATGACTTAAAGTATACAGGAGGATGTAACTAGGTTATTCACAAATACTACAAAAAGGGACTTGAGCATCTGTAGATTTTGGTAGCTGTGGGCAGGGGGGTCCTGGAACCAATCCCTCCTCAGATTCCTGCCAAGATACTAAGGGACAACTGTAATCAAAACTATATTTTAAAAAGATAAATCTGGGGGCAGTCTGGAAGATGGATTTAGGGGAAGGGGAGATTAGAGAGAGGAAAAGAAGACTAGCAGAATGGTTGCTGCAGGAATCTTGGTCAGAGATGACAAGGCAATGAGGAGGATCGAGATGACAATGAGGATGATAAGGAAGACCACCATGACAGTGAGGAGGACCATGATGGCGACTACAGTGAGGAGGAGGAGGAGGAGATGTATTTGGAAATAGGACTAACACGCCTTGGGTGACACTCTAACTGGCATATTTACCTGCTCAGAGGCAGGGGGCCGAACCCCTAGCTTGCGCAACAGCTGCTGAAACTGTTCATTCTCCATGGCTTCCTCATTTTCCTCTGTGA
Source organism: Papio anubis (assembly GCF_008728515.1). Lineage (NCBI taxonomy): Eukaryota > Metazoa > Chordata > Mammalia > Primates > Cercopithecidae > Papio > Papio anubis. The sequence goes on from NC_044984.1 coordinate 51,072,391, forward strand.
GTGGCACCAATGGAACTGCCTGGGAGCAGCCTAAGACAGGGTCAACGGTCATATGGTGAAGATATAAGAGAAGAACTGGTCCTCCATCCCATGACCAGGTAGGTCTCCAATAGCCTCCAGGGCTCTCCTAAAAGCGTCGTCTGTCCACTCACCATCCTCTTCCCGATCATCTGCTGCTCGGATCAGGCAGTGCTGGAGCCACAGGAGTGGGGTAGAAAAGCCTAAAGAAATGAGGGAAACTTACATTTGACCCTACTCCCAAGCCCTCCACCTGAGACACCTCTCCCAGGCAAAGTCCTCACCTTCCTGATGCAGGCTTTGACCAAGGTTTTCAGTTGAAAGGACTAAGCTACCCTGGACTTCTTCTGCTTCTGAGCTCCCTTCTTCATCCTCCTCGCTGTCTTCCTCAGGCAGGTTTTCCTCTTCTTCCAGATCTTCCTGGCAAAAATCTTTCAGGGACTCCGCTCCATTTGGCTAAAATTCATTGGGGGTTGGGGGAATGAAAATGAAGGCAACGCAAGGAACTTAGTGGAGTCTCCTGGTTCCTGACCCCTCCCCGCACCGCACCCGCTCTCTGAGAAGGACCTGGTCAGAACAGCCTCAGGCAGGAAGAATGTGGGTGGACTGCTCCTGAGGAGCATTTCAAGGGGAGCGGGCCCATGCCAGCAGAGCCAGGGTCAGACTGTTACCAAGATGGAGGATGCCAACTTTTTCCGCCGTTTCTTGTACAGCTCCCGCCGCTCAGCCACCAGCCCCAGAGCCAAGAGTTTATCCACTATTCGGGCCCGTGAGCGTTTGGCTGTGATATTCTTCATGATATGACCCAGGACATCTATAAAAAGCGAGCATGTGAATACCCAAGGGCAACAGGGGAAAGAGATGAGTAAAATAAATAAGAGGTCTCTGGAAAGAGGGTAGCTCAATTCATCCAAAAACGACCCTTACAAATATAGTAAGTGAACAGAAGGGATGGGAGAATCTTTCCTTGGTAATAAAAGACAGCCCCAAAAGAAATGGATAGCTTGGCTTTCATCTCAAAGGTCCCCTGAGTTCCACCTCACTCACCATCCGAGTCCTGGAATTCCTCAAAAAGCCGCTGCAGCTCCAACTCCTGATCCCCCGTCCACAGTACAATATGGGTTCCTTTCCTGATTAGGAAGGTGTCAGTGGAAGAGGAAGCCCAGGAAGTGAACACGCGTCCCTATCCCAATAGCCTCCAAAGCATGCGCCGCTCTACCTTTGGAAGTCTTTGACACTGTCAGCCAGTCCCAGCTGTACCAGATGGTGGATGATCTGCTTGCGTGTTCGAGGAACAGTATTCAGGTGGGCCAAGATGGCTTCCACCACATCCTGCCCTGGCATGGGAAATGACTGAGGCAGTAAAGAAGGTCCTGCAGCTCAGGCTGCCCTCCTCACAAACTTTCCAGATCTCAAGGCCTCTCACCTTCCACGTCCTTATGGGCGAGGTACAGCTCCCGAAGACGAGCCTCTTCTTCGGGGCTCCATGTAGGCGCTCTGCGACTCGAAGACCTGAATGGTGAAAGGAGAAAGGGAGCATATAGGTTCTTGGCCCAAAAAGAGGAGACCAAAGGCCTTCTCTGATCAGTTCTGAAAGGAACAGGAAGGACGAGGCAGGTAACTGAAAGAGGCCAGCCGAGAGAGGCCTACAGTGTGCCTCCTTCCCCTCACTTTCCTTCCACGTAAGAACCTAAAAGTCAAACTAAGAGATTTTCCAGGTTGGGCCAGTGGAACCCTGACCATTCTGACTCCAGGGGCTAAGAATATTATGGGAAAAAGAGACTAAGTGTGAAAGGAGAGGGGCTGAGACATTAAGGGAAAGAAGACAAACATTTCTACAAATCCTCATGGTTTCCCAGCACGTTTTGGGAGAGGTCGCACACGGACTCTCTCCGGGCAACCACCCAGCTCCCAACAGTGACCACCTCTACGGAGGCTGGTGACGGAGAAGGAAACTAGATACACAGTAGACTTAGGCTCCAGTCCCTGCTCCTCTCTTGGATAACCTTAGGTAAAGCATTTCACCTCCTGAGCCTGTTTTCTCACCCATGACAGGGAAAGAAACAGAGGGCTAAATGACATGCAAGCTCTTACAGCTTTAACATTCTGTGACTCTGCATCAAACTTCCCCTACCCCAACCCATCCTTTGCCAACTTCAAGCTCACCTGTCATCCAGGGAGCCATAGCCCTCAGTCATCTCTCGAACCACAGCTGTGTTCTTCCAGAACAACAGCTCCACAAAGGCTTTTTGGTTGACTGCGGCCAGTGCAAAGAATTTGCCCAGGATGTATTTGGCAAAAGTCACTAGCTCCTGTAGGAGAAGGAGGTTACTATGAGGCCCCTGGTCCAATGCAGACCCGAACCTGGCCTTCTAGGTATTTTCTCTATAGCTGTTCCCAGCTGCCCCCTCCTCACTCACTCTCTTCTGTCCTTCTCCATGCAGCTCCCTCAACCTGCCTGTCTACTTTCTCATTGTTTTCCCATCTCCCAGCCCTTGACACCTCTCAGCACCTTCTATCTCCTGAAGATTATTTATTTACCTGAGGGTTCCCATACCCTTCTAAACCCCCATTCCTTGTTACTCCCTCACTTTGTAGGCTCCAGCAGCAGGGTCACTAAGCAGACGATTGAAGAGGCAGAAGACTGACAGCTGAAAAAGTAGGGCTTCCATTTTGAGGTCATGGGCCAGCCGGTGCAGCATCTTCACAATGCAATGGTTAGTGTGAGCGCTATTCTGCTGGTAGCTCCGCAGCAGCAGCACATAGGCTCGAACGACAGTTGAACATGCAAAGCTGCACCAAAGCAAGGAGGGAGAGGATGTCAGCATAAGGAAGACATAGGTCATCCTCAGAGCTGCAAAATCGCCACTCTAGGACCAACTCAGGCCTCTCAGCCCGCACCGTTTCAGGTAGTCCAGAAAATTAAATTCTTTCTCCGACACCTGGACCACTTGCAACTCCTCCTCCTCCTCCTCCTCCTCCTCCTCTTCTTCTTGTTCCTCTGTCCCACATTCCTCTGGGCCCTGCTGCCCTATAGACAGAAGGAGGATTACTGAGTCTCTGTTATGTTGGTGCTAGAAAAGAGCTGGAAGGAGACAGATGTGAAGGGTGGAGACTTACGGGGAAGTGGAGCAGACAGGATTTGTTTCAGCAACTGGATCTCTTCCTCTGGAGAAATGTCTTGAGAGCCAAACACATCTCCTTCAGGCCACACCTCCCTGGAGCACAGACAGAAAAAAGGCTTTACCCAGGGGAAATCTGGCTTTAAATTTATAATTTGAAGTAGAAGAAGGAATTTAGACATTTCTTTTGTTGGCCAGAAAGAAAATGCAAACTGTTACCTCAAATGAAACAAAGACCCCAGGGAAAATTTTCCTCATAAGCCACAACTCAATAAAAATCAGGTAAGAACAAAATGTAAACAATCTAAATGTTTGATACCTGGTTGAACAAATGTATGTATTCACACAATGGTTTTTTTTTTTTTTTTTTTTTAGACAGAGTCTCGCTCTGTTGCCCAGGCTGGAGTACAGTGGCACGATCTTGGCTCATTGCAAGCTCCGCCTCCCAGGTTCACGCCATTCTCCTGCCTCAGCCTCCCAAGTAGCTGGGACTACAGGCAACCGGCACCACGCCCAGCTAATTTTTTGTATTTTCAGTAGAGACGGGGTTTCACCATGTTAGCCAGGATGGTCTCGATCTCCTGACCTCATGATCCGCCCGCCTTGGCCTCCCAAAGTGCTGGGATTACAGGTGTGAGCCACCATGCCCGGCCCACACAATGGTGTTTTAAAGCCATTAACAATTACAGAAACATATCTGATGAGAAATAATGCTCACAATATACTGAGAAGTGAAAAATTACTATAAATCAGCATGTACAGTATTTCATTTTTGTAAAACAAGGTATATATGATATTTTTACATGTAACGGAGGAAAAAAACCTCTGCATGGTTACTCATCAAAATGTTAATGATGCTTATCTTTGTCTAGTAGAATTAAAGTCAGTCCTCCCTTAATGTCTTCAATAGGTTCTTGGATACTGCCACTTTAAGTGAAACAATGTATAACAAAACCAGTTTTTTTTCTCTTAATATTATAAGAAACCTGCTGTAGGTCATTTCACTCAAAGTCGCAATTACCAAGGACTTATTGACGATGTCAAGTGAGGATTTGCTTTATCTTTATTTTTTTCTCAATTAGCTATGCTTTTTAAACGTTTTTCGAAAACAAACAAAAAAACCCAACAAACCAATCAAAACGCCCCAGGAGTCAGTCGGTATAGAGTCCCAGAGCCTTGATGAGATGACTCTCTTTTGAAGACTGAGAACCCTGTATCACAGTGATGGCCTCCTCCTTCCCACAAAGCCCAAGAGGATAAGCAGCAGGGTTCTTACCGGGCAGACCTCAGGAGAGTCAGGGCCTGTGGGGCCTGGCCAGCCAGGAGACAGTCTTGGATCCGTACCATGGCTTCTGCCCGCTGCTCCTCCACTGGCACCTCTGAGGCCGCATCAAAGGGAACCATGGAGTCTATGCTGAGCTCAGGATTCTAGAGATGGATAAAGCTATGGGACCGGAGGGAGTGGAAAACCCAGATTGTATACCCAGAGTACTATTCTCAAAAAAGACAGAGTGTCTGTAACCACCTACCTGGGCACAGTATTGCAGCTGCTCAGCCAGGGCAGGCCACATAGCCTCCAGTTCTTCTGGGCTAGATGGGACATTACCAGAAACAGTGGCCTGGTCTAGGACCTTCTTCTTCTTCCTTCTCTTCTTTCGTTTGTTCTATGGGGAAAGAATTGTATTAGGATGTCAAGAGAGCTAAAGAGGCCTTTTCCCCATAAGTGTCTTTTCTATTACAAAACGAATTAACTGGACATTCACAGAGTGCCCATTATGTGCTATCCATTGGTAATAGAAAGCAATAGTGAACAGCATATTTCCTTCCCTTTGAGGAGCTTTTACTCTAGTGGTGGAGACAGGAAGTAGAATGGTAATTACATTAGAGTGTGGATAAGAGCTACAATGTGAGTAAGTATAAGATGCCATGGCAAAAATCCTGACCCATTTCCTGAGTTCAGAGGTTTGCCAAAAGCAGTGCTATCTCAAGAGGCCTATAGAATAAGTAGATGCTATGAGGATCAAATAAGACATATGGAAAAGCTTCATAAAATGCAAAGCACTATGTAAATAAAGCCTCTAATTTTTTTCTCCTGAAAAGTAGGACAGCCAGGCGCAGTGGCTCACACCTGTAGTCCTAACACTTTGGGAAGCCTAGGCAGGTGGATCACTTGAGGTCAGGAGTTCAAGACCAGCCTGGGCAACATAGCGAGACGCTGTCTCTACAAAAAGTACAAAAATTAGCCAGGCATGGTGGTGTGTGCCTGTACTCCCAGCTACTTGGGAGGCTGAGGCAGGAGAATCGCTTGGGACTGGGAAGCAGAGGGTTGCAGTGAGCTGAGATTGAGCCACTGCACTCCAGCTTAAGTAACAGAGCGACACCCTGCAGAAAAAAAAAAAAAAGAAAAGAAAAGCAGGAGTGACTCAATACCCAAATCCTGCTTCTCCCAAGTCAGGGCTGTGAACCAGTCTTTGGTGTGGGTACTCAAAAGTCAAACAGGATGAACTGGGAGGCCCCTGAAGGTCATGTTCCATTAAAGAACTTACAATCAAACACACCAAATGTTAGGAGCATGAGTTTTAGAGTCCAGCAGATCTGGATTTGAGTATTGAATTAGTATTACTAACAAGACTTTGGACAAGTTGCTTAACCACTTTGGGCACATGTGCTACTGTGAGGATTATATGAAAACATCAGCACAGTGTCTGACACATAGTAAGTGCTCAATAAATGATAGTACCTAGTATTACAGATAATAACACAGAACCCTGAGTGCAAAAAATACCCTTTAGCAAAGTCTCATTGGTACTACTGCATCTTTCAAATCCAGTTATGACAGAATTTTAACCTGTGGCAACTAGAATTATAGGAAGGTTCTGGTACAAAAATCTGGTTTTTTTTTTTTTTTTTTTTTTTGAGACGGAGTCTTGCTCTGTCGCCCAGGCTGGAGTGCAATGATGTGATCCTGGCTCACTGCACACTCCGCCTCCCAGGTTCAAGTGATTCTCCCAACTTCAGCCTCCCAAGAAGCTGGGATTACAGGTGCGCACCACCATGCCTGGCTAATTTTTGAATTTTTAGTAGAGACAGGGTTTCGCCATGCTGGCCAGGCTGGTCTCGAACTCCTGACCTAAGTAATCTGCCCACCTCAGCCTCCCAAAGTGCCGGGATTACAGGCATGAGCCACCGCGCCTGGCCCAAAATCTGTTTATACAAAGCAAAGTCCCTGTGTTTCCAGGATACAAATTCCGTGGGGTTTTCATTTTGTCCTGGGGTTTTTTTTTAATGTGAACCAGTAACTTTATTTTTCAGAGATAGGGTTTTGCTCTTGCCCAGACTGGAGTGCAATGTCTTAATCACAGTTCACTGCACCCTCAAACTCCTAAGCTCCAGTGATCCTCGTGCCTCAGCCTCCTGAGTAGCTGGGACTACAGGTATGTGCCACCTTGCCGGTGAATTGTTTTTTGTTTTTTTTTGAGACAGAGTCTTGCTCTGTGGCCCAGACTGGAGCGCAGTGGCATAGCACAATCTTGGCCTACTGCAACCTCGGCCTCCTGGGTTCAAGCAATTCTCATGCCTCAGCTTCCCAAATAGCTGGGACTACAGGTGCGTGCCATCATACCCAGCTAATTTTTGTATTTTTAGTAGAGAAGGGGAGGCTTTGTCATGTTGCCCAGGCTGGTCTCAAACTCCTGGACTCAAATGATCCACCCACCGTGGCCTCCCAAAGTGCTGGGATTACAGGCAAGAGCCACTGTGCCCAGCCTGTCCTAGGCTTTTCACTTATTCCACTTTGGGTTCATGGACAACTGTTACAATCCCAACTTTATAGATCTGGAGACCGACACAAACAGCTTGAGCTTATTCCAATAATAACCAATACAGGACTAGATTCCAGACCTTCTAAAGTTCAATTTAAGGCTCTTTTAGTGTTGCTGTTGAGACAGAGTCTCACTGTGTCACCCAGGCTGGAGTGGAGTGGCATGATCTTAGCTCACTGCAATTTCCACCTCCTGGATTCAAGTGATTCTGTTTCAGCCTTCTGAGCAGCGGAGATTACAGATGTGCGCTACCACGCCTGGCTAATTTTTGCATTTTTAGTAGAGACAGGGTTTCACCATGTTGGCCAGCTGGTCTTGAACCCCTGACCTCAAGTAATCTGCCCACCTCGGCCTCCCCAACTGCGGGGATTATAGGTGTGTGCCACCGTGCCCGGCCGCAACTTAAGGCTCTTTCCATCTCACCACAATGTTTTCAAGGTATAACCAGAAAATGCTACAGCATAATTATTAAACTCTAAAATTATGAATCCCCAGGGTTTTTGTACTTGGCACTTGGTAGGTGTTCAATAAATGTTTCCTGACTGAACTAAAATATTTATGGCAGATCAGAGATTATTCTAATGGGAGAAGGAAACTGTGGTAGACTCACACTGGCCAACACCCACAAACCTCTTGCTGTCATAGCTCAGAACAGGTTTAACAGATGAACTTAAGCTGTACAAACTGTGAGAAGAAAGCCCCCTTTCCTTGACTCTCCCTCACAGCTCTTTCTACGTCGTGGGGCTGCCCAGTACCTGCACCACCAGGTTCCCACGGCTCCGACAGAACCGCTCCAACATTTTGAGGAAGAGGTGGGTGGTCTCCACCAAGTCACGAAGGAAAGAACGGGGCTGGCATCTCTCATCAAACTTTCGAAAAAGTGTCAGGAATAGTTCTCGGTACTCCATCACATAGAAAATATTGTCTAGGAATGGGGAAGAGAAAGGAATGGAAGGGCTATTCTGGAAAGCCTGGAAAAGGAGGGATGGATGAAGCTGGGACTGGGAAGAATGAGATTCTCATCATGAGATGGGACAGGCTGGGATCGGGGACCAGGCCAGGGCCTCACTCTTGATGATGCGGCTGCTCTCCCTCACAGCCTCATCTGGGGATAAGTCCATCTCATTCACTGTTGCCAGCAGCTCCTGATAGGCCTTCAGAGCTAAGTGCATCCTGAGAGTTGAGGGGAAAAGGTGAAATGGAGGACAACTTAGGGCAATGGCCCATGGAAACAGCAACCTCCCACGGCCAAAAAAAAGAAAAAAAAATGTGCCACCCAAACCAAATTTCCCAGCCAGTCCTTGCTCTTCAGACTGACCACTTGAACCCTGAATCAGGGAAAAAGCACCAGCCAGAATTCAAGCATTCAGATCCCTAGCTCACTCTAACTCCAGTAACCATCCCACTCACCGGCGTGCCCAGGAGGCAGCTTCCTTGCGGTCAGTCAGCATCATCTCGTAGTAGTTAGTGAGGTTCTGCTCAATGAAGTGGAAGGTGCGGACACTGAGGGTCTCAGAAACCAGGCCTGGCCGGAAGGAGGCAGCTCGGTTGAAGGCCATGAAGAAAGCCAAGGCCCACATATAATAGGTCTCATCATGCTGCTGAGCTTTCTCCCGAAGCAGGTGATCCTAACAGTTAAAAAAGAAAAAAAAAAAAAGATCACCGTGACTTCAGGGCTTCCAACTTCTTCCTTCCTGTCCTATGATGATGGAATGGATGCTGGACACCATTGTCATAATTTTTTTTTTTTTGAGGCGGAGTCTCACTCTATTGCCCAGGCTGGAGTGCAATGGCATGATCTCAGCTCACTGCAACTTCCAGCTCCCAGGTTCAAGCGATTCTCCTGCCTCAGCCTCCCGGGTAGCTAGAATTATAGGTGCCCGTCACCATGCCCAGTTAATTTTTTGTATTTTCAGTAGGGATGGGGTTTCACCATGTTGCAGGCTGGTCTCAAACTTCTGACCTCAGGTGATACACCTGCCTTGGGCTCCCAAAGTGTTGGTATTACAGGCGTGAGCCACCGCGCCTGTTTTTTTTTTTCTTTTTTTTTTTTGACAGTCTCGCTCTGTCATGATGAGGCTGGAGTGCAGTGGTGTGATCTCGGCTCACTGCAACCTCTGCTTCCCAGGTTCAAGTGATTATCCTGCCTCAGGTTCCCGAGTAACTGGGACTACAAATGCACACCATCATGCCACCTTTTTTTTTTTGTATTTTTTTCCGTAAAGATAGGGTTTCACCATGCTGGCCAGGTTGGTCTCGAACTCCTGACCTCAAGTGATCCACCACCTCGGCCTCTCAAAGGGCTGGGATTACAGGTGTGAGCCACCACGCTGGGCCACCGCTATCATAATACTCTAGGATCCACAATTTCCAACTCTCTCCTGTTCTCCCTTTCCTCTCGCTCTGAGGCAATTTTTCCAGAGCCTCTTTTGTCATGCTGGGAGCCCACTCACTTCTGGCATTTTCACTATCTCTCAGGGACATCCTAACTATATATGCTTCCCACCTACTAGTCCACATTCCAGGGGCAGCCTCCCCAAGCTCCTCCCCACCCCTTACCCACCAACAGCTGCATCATCACCTGTCTATTCCATTCCTGATTATCTCCATATCCTTCACAGATTCTCACCTTTACTGATCCCATGAGCCGGTTGTAACAGTTCTCCAGGAACTCAGAGCAGAAGTCTCTGAGGAAGAGCCTCACATTGAGGGCAGAACGGCGTTGAATGGACAGCTCTCGGGCGGCCTGGCGACGTTTAGGCACCTTTTTCGGCTGCTTTCCCAAATCTGAACTGTAGTTTCGTAGCTGGGTGTGTCGGTTAGGGGATTAGAATTACTCCTAACTACCACCTTCCCCTTGCAGCTCTCGTCAATTTTCTCAGAAGAAACTAATTTTTGTTTTTGTTTTGAGACGAGAACTTGCTCTGTCACCCAGGCTGGAGTGCAATGATTGAACTCCTGGCCTCAAACAATCCTCCCACCTCAGCCTCCCGAGTAGTTAGGACCACAAGCGGGTGCCACCATGCTCAGTTAGTTTTTTTTACTTGTTGTAGGGACAGGGTTTTGCCATGTTGCCCAGGCTGGTCTTGAACTCCTGGGCTCAAGCAATCCTCCTTCCTTGGCGGATTACAGGTATAAGCCATTGTACCCAACCTTTAATTTTTTTTTTTTTTTTTTTTTTTTTTTAGAGACAGGGTCTTGCCATGTTGCCCAGTCTGATCTTGAACTTCTGGGCTCAAGCAATCCTCCTGCCTCAGTCTCCCAAAGTGCTGGGACCACAAGTGTGAGCCATCAGGCCCAGCCAAGAACTCAAGATGATTACCCTGCTTAAGCTATGCAACTCCACATGTTCCCACTCCAGATGTAAGAATACTCACATTGTGAAGGCCTTTGTGAAAGATGAGGTCCCTCTCCCCAATGGATTTCAACCCCTGGACAATATACGAGCCCCCAAATCGAGAATGTCTGCAGAAGAAACAAAAAGGTCCAAAGTGATTCTTCAGTTCTCTGGAAACTTTACCTCCATTCTCTATCATCAGCACCTTGGAGCAAATTAAAACTACAAAATGTTGGTCGGGCACGGCAGCTCACACCTATAATCCCAGCATTTGGGAGGCCGAGGCAGGAGATCACCTGAGGTCAGGAGTTTGAGACCAGCCTGGCCAACGTGGTGAAACCCGGACTCTACTATAAATACAAAAATTAGCCTGGCATGATGGCAGGCGCCTGTAGTTCCAGCTACTGGGGAGGCTGAGGCAGCAGAATCGCTCGAACCCAGGAGGCAGAGGTTGCAGGGAGCAGAGATCGTGCCTGTGCACTCCAGCCTGGGTGACAAGAGTAAAACTCTGTCTCAAAAAATAAATAAATAAATAAACTAAAATGTTACTCAATCACCCCACCTTAGAATTTGTCTCCTATGCCCTCAGCATTCCATGATGTAGGAACAAGAACCTGCCTCTCTGTCACTCACCTGTTGCCTCGCTGGAGGGCTCGAGTCTTCTTTTCTGCCATCTCTCGCTGGCGCAACACCTCCAGTTCTGCAACATCTGCACTCCGCTCCTGAGCTAAGCGTCCCTGCCCTATTCCCGCCAGCTGCTCGGGGTTCTAGATTGGAACAAAGAGGGAAGAATCAGGAGGACAGTCATTCCTTATCCTGAGTTCACGCCTACTGGGCATGCAAAGAGTGAACAAAATAGAACCCCATTAATGGGGCACTGTGCTGTCGTTCTCCCTTATCTGAAGGGGGATATGTTCCAAGACCCCCGCTGGATACCTGAAACTGCAGACAGTACTAAAATATATATATGTATACATTCGTGTATATATATATATGTATGTGTATACACATATACATAGAACATGTACGTTCTATGTTTTATAGAATGTATATATGTTCTATATACATACGTTATCAGAAAAAATAGAACACGTATACATATATATATACACACACGTTCTATTATGTTTTTTCAAACTGATAACCAAGATGGCTAGTACGTGACTAACAGGCGGGTACACGGTGTGGATATGCTGGGCAGAGGGATGATTCACATCTTGTTCAGGACAGACAGGGACAAAAGATTTCATTACACTACTCAGAACAATGTACAAGTTTAAAACTTCTAAAATGTTTGTTTCTGAAATTTTCCACTTAATGTTTTCAGACCACGGTTGACTGTGAGTAACTGAAATCAAGGAAAGTAAAACCATGAATAAGGGGGTACTACATGTACTCAAGACATGGGTACTCCCGCTGTCACCTGCCTTCCCCAAATAATGCAGCCGTTATCACAAGAGCAATTCTGGCTGTATAGCAGAAAAGTACATGGGTGGAGGGGACTAGGACAACAGGCCAGGGTCTCACCTGGTCACGAAACATAAGGGAGACAATCTCTAGCACATGTAGGCTCCATTGCTGCTCAGCAGATGAGCTGGCCAGAAAGAGGAGCAGGTCGTCCAGGCCACTGAGGTGAATCGCCCAGAGAAGCTGGTCATGGACGCTGGCGTCGTCATCAATCTTCTGAGCAGTGAGTGGTGAGGGTAGAAAGGGAGCTCATTCAATCCCACTGCCCTGCCTTGAAGCTCTCCAACTCATTCTTTGACCAAGCCTCCTCTCCCAGACTTGTCAGAGGACAGAATAGCCCAGAAAGAGCAGCTTGGCCGGGCACGGTGGCTTATGCCTGTAATCCCAGCACTTTGGGAGGCCAAGGCGGACAGATCACGAGGTCAGGAGATTGAGGCCATCCTGGCTAACACGGTGAAACCCTGTCTTTACTAAAAATACAAAAAAAAATTAGCCAGGCATGGTGGCGGGCGCCTATTGTCCCAGCTACTCAGGAAGCAGAGGCTGAGGCAGGAGAATGGCATGAACCCGGGAGGCAGAGCTTGCAGTAAGCCGAGATCGTGCCACTGCACTCCAGCCTGGGTGACAGAGCAAGACTCTGTCTCAAAAAAAAAAAAAAAAAAAAAAAAAGGGCAGCTCAACCTAACCATGCACAAGAACACAGAATACCCAAGACACTCACCTTCTCCTGATCAAGGTCAGCTGGGACATGGAGAATATTTCTGACCAGCAGTAGGATCCGCTCAATCAGCAGGTTGTCTTCCTCCTGCCGTTCCTCCCAGCCCTAATCAGAAGAGAGCAAGAGGAAGAGACTCCCTGTGGAAGGCAGGCAGCATGTACCCTGGCTGGAAGACCAGGCACAGAAGAGAAGCAGGATTAAAAAGAGAGTTCAAACAGTAATGAGGTAGCCAGAGACTATGGATCGGACTACCATATCCCCAAGGACTGGGACCATATCTCAGCATCTCCTCCTCCACCCGGAGAAGGTGCAAAGTGCTGTCCCATGGGATCCTGTAAGGTGAAGACTCACCAGCTGCAACAGCTCATACAAGGTTTCACTGAGGACTCCAAAAGCCTTCTCACTGGCAAAGGCCTGTGAAATAGGGAACTGGATCTTAAGTAGCAGTCATCCACTTCTTCACCACTGCCCCATATTCCACCCCAGGGACTCCAAAGGAAAGCCTCACCTCTTTGTAGGCCTGCAAATAAGTTAGCACCTGCAAAAAATGGTGCCGAAAGCTGGGTTCCTTAGGCAGACTGCCAAAACAGAGCAAGGCTGGTTGTGTCAAGTTCACCATCAGTCTGGGAGACAATGAAGGAGAGAGAAGTTGTTAAGTTTCCTTACCAGCTCAAACGCCAGACCTATCAGTTCAAACAGCAAAGGCTGGCAGGTGGCGAAAGTTTAAAAGCTAGGGAGGCAACCTGATAACAGCATCAAAGAGAGGCTTGTCCTGGCGGTGCTGGGTGAGGATGGGCAGAAGGTCGCTCTGTAGGATCTGGGCTGCCCCGAGTTGCTGCCGCACATCTCGTGTCTCATCCTCATGCCTCAAATAGCGGATCAGATCCTTCACACTCTCTTCAGAGACAGAACAAAACATGCATGTGGAACCTTGGAAGAAGCTCCATCCAGACCCACATGATTTTCACACCCATGGTTTGAGAAATTCAACAGACCTCCTTAATTCAAGCAAATTTTTTTCCTGTTTCCTCAAAAAGGTACTTACCTAAGCAATCTGGTTCCTTGTGGTAAGTGTCTCCCTCCAAGTACCCAAGGGCACTACATGTGGCTAGAAGTTCACAGTTCATCATGTGCAAGTCCATACATCAGTGGACCAACCAATAGAGAAGGAAGTGGAGAAACAGGAGACAGAAATGACGAGGCCTGCAGAGATAGAGAAAGATTAAAAATGTAAGTTCCTCTCCATGAAAAGAAGATAGGAACAGGAGAAGGCCCTAATGCTCAGAATATTCTGAACAAGATCCTCAAATGTTTGACTTTTGTCACGACCAAAAGTTCTGCTCTCAGTCCCAAGGAAAGTTTTAAATTATGGCTTCTACCTGATCAAAACCAAAGAGGCTCCAGCCTATGAATTAAGCACCTGCTCTGGCCAGACACGGTGACTCACTCCTGTAATCCCAGCACTTTGGGAGGCTGAGGTGGGCAGATCACCTGAGGTTGGGAGTTCGAGACCAGCCTGACCAACATGGAGAAACCCTGTCTCTACTAAAAATACAAAATTAGCCAGGCGTGGTGGCACATGCCTATAATCCTAGCCACTTGGAAGGCTGAGGCAGGAGAATCACTTGAATCCAGGAGGCAGAAGTTGCGGTGAGCCGAGATCATGCCACTGCACTCTGGCCCGGGCAGCAGAGAGAGACTCTGTCTCAAAATAAATAAATAAATAAAATTGTTAGACCCTGGCGGGGCACAGTGGCTCATGCCTATAATCTCAGCACTTTAGGCGGCCAAGACATGATGATCATTTGTCCCAGTGTTCAAGATTAGCCTGGGCAACATTGTGAGACCCCATCTGTACAAAAGCCAAGTGTTGTGGCACACACCTGTAGTCCTCCTACTCAGGAGGCTGGGGCGAGAGAATTACTTGAGCCTAGGTGTTCAAGGTTGCAATGAGGTATGATCGCACCACTACATTCCAGCCTGGTCTACAGAGTCTCTGGAAAAAATAAATTGCTCAAACCTTGTCACCCTCCACTTTCTGTGGCTCTTCCATGCAGACACAGCTCTGATGCACCACAGGAATTAAAAAACCGAGCTCTGGCCATACAGTGATTCCACCAGGGATCTAATACATCCCAGGAGCCCTGAGGCTTCTGAGACACTGAGAATGTGTAGAGAAAAGTCCTTCACTCTCCTCTCCAAAGTTACTCTTAAACCTTGGTAATCTCAGTAGAAATCAGCATCTAACAGAACAGGTGAGGAAAGGGAGTAAATAGAAACTGGTACATTCCCTCTCTCACAAAGGGAGATGACTCTCTCACAAAGAATCATCTCCCTTAAAAAAAAAAAAAAAAAAAAAAAGACACAGGGTTTCACTCTGTTGCCCAGGCTGGAGTACAGTGGCATGATCATAGCTCATTGTAACCTCAAATTCCTGGGCTCAAGCAGTCCTCCTGCCTCAGCCTCCTGAGTAGCTATGACTGGGCACGTGCCACCATGCCTGGCCTTTTAAAACATTTTTGTAGGCCAGGTGTGGTGGCTCATGCCTGTAATCCCAGCACTTTGGAAGGCCAAGGCAGGCAGATCACCTGAGGTCAGGAGTTCGAGACCAGCTTGGCCAACACGGTGAAACCCCATCTTCTACTAAAAATACAAAAATTAGCTGGGCGTTGGCTGGGCCCGGTGGCTCACACCTGTAATCCCAGCACTTTGGGAGGCCAAGGCAGGCGGATCACGAGGTCAGGAAATCGAGACCATCCTGGCTAATCACAGTGAAACCCTGTCTCTACTGAAAATAAAAAAATTTAGCTGGGTGTCGGTGCAGATGCCTATAGTCCCAGCTATTTGGGAGGCTGAGGCAGGAGAATGGCGTGAACTCGGGAGGTGGAGCTTGCAGTGAGCTGAGATCGTGCTACTGCGCTCCAGCCTGGACTACAGAGGGAGACTCCGTTAAAAAAAAAAAAAATTAGCTGGGCATGGTGGTGGGCGTCTGTAATCCCAGCTACTTGGGAGGCTGAGGCAGGAGAATCGCTGGAACCTGGGAAGTGGAGGCTGCAGTGAGCCAAGATTGTGCCACTGCACTCCAGCCTGGGTGACAGAGCAAGCCTCCATCTCAAAAAAAAAAAAAAAAATTGTAGAGATAGGGTCTCACTATGTTGCCCCGGCTGGTCTCAAATTCCTAGCCTTACGCAATCCTCTCATCTTGGCCTCTCCAAGTGTTGAGATTACAGGCATGAGCCACCTCACCCACCCTCATCTACCTTTTGTGAAGCATGTCCCCACTTTTCTTTTAAGAAACAGGATTTCACTCTTACCCAGGCTGGGGTGCAGTGGTGAAATGATAGCTCACTGCAACCTCAAATCCCTGCGTTTATGCAATTCTTCTGCCTTGACCTGCCAAAGTGTTGGGATTACAGGTGTAAGCCGCTGTGCCTGGCCAAGCCTTGGAACAGGGACCAAATTAAGAAGCAGACACCAGGCCAGGTGCAGTGGCTCACACCTCTAATCCCAAAACTTTGGGAGACCAAGGTGGGAGACTCACTTGAACCCAGGAGTTTGCGAGCAGCCTGGGTAACAGCTTAAGACCCCATCTCTACAAAAAATAAAAAATTGGCCGCCATGGTGGCACATCCCTGTGGTCCTAGCTAATTGAGAGGCTGAGGTGGGACAACTGCTCGAGCCCAGGAGGTTGAGGTTGCAGTGAGCTGTGATCACACTGCACTTCAGCCTGGGTGACTGTGAGACCTTGGAAAAAAAAAAAAGAAGAAGAAGAAGAAAAGAAAAGAAAGATCCCTAAACTCTCATCAGATAATCAAGTAGGCACAGACCTACAATCTTGCACATTTCAGAACTTAACACTATAATAACAGATACACATACACAAACACAAACACATTGCTTTTTTCTTTTGAGACACAGTCTTGCTCTGTAGAGTGGCACAATCTCGGCCCACTGCAACCTCCGCCTCTTGGGTTCAAGAGATTATCCTCATCAGCCTCCTGAGTAGCTGGGGCTATAGGCACGCCCAGCTAATTTTTGTATTTTTTTTTTTTTTTTTTTTGGGGACAGAGTCTTGCTGTCTCCCAGGCTGGAGTGCAATGGCTCAATTTTGGCTCACTGCAAGCTCCGCCTCCTGGGTTCACACCATTCTCCTGCCTCAGCCTCCCAAGCAGCTGGGACTATAGGCGCCCGCCACCATGACCGGCTAATTTTTTGTATTTTTAGTAGAGACAGGGTTTCACCGTGTTAGCCAGGATGGTCTCGATCTCCTGACCTCGTGATCCGCCCACCTCGGCCTCCCAAAGTGCTGGGATTACAGGCGTGAGCCACCATGCCCAGCCCTAATTTTTGTATTTTTAGTAGACACGGGGTTTCACCATGTTGAGGATGGTCTCGATCTCTTTTTTTTTTTTTTTTTTTTTTGAGACAGAGTCTCGCTTTATTGCCAGTCTGGAGTGCAGTGGCGTGATCTTGGCTCATTGCAACCTCTGCCTCCCGGGTTCAAGTGATTCTCCTGCCTCAGCCTCCCAAGTAGCTGGGACTACAGGCGCCCGCCACCATGCCCGGCTAATTTTTGTATTTATAGTAGAGATGGGGTTTCACCATGTTGGGCAGGATGGTCTCGATCTCCTGACCTCGTGATCCACCTGCCTTGGCCTCCCAAAGTGCCGAGATTATAGGCGTGAACCACCACACCCAGCCCACATTACATTTTTTACCCTATTACTCCACAAAATCAGGAATAACCATCAATCTTTCCTTTGACACCTTCAGCCACACTGCTCTGTCCTTGGTAGCATCCTCTAAAAAGATCTTTCCTGGCTCACATACCTACCTCTAACCCAACTCCACCCCACTCCTTCAAAGAAGATAGGTAGCAGCTTCCAAAGGACAAAACTTTAATGCCTGATGCTCTCTCCCTGCATTTATATAACTGGTCTACTTCTTCAGGTTGCTAGCTATCCCTCCACCCCTACCCAGTGTTATCCAATTTCTTTTTCTTTTTTTTTTTTTTTTTTTGAGACGGAGTCTCGCTCTGCCGCCCAGGCTGGAGTGCAGTGGCCCGATCTCAGCTCACTGCAAGCTCCGCCTCCCGGGTTCACGCCATTCTCCTGCCTCAGCCTCCCGAGTAGTTGGGACTACAGGCGCCCGCCACCGTGCCCGGCTATTTTTTTGTATTTTTTTAGTAGAGACGGGGTTTCACCGTGTTAGCCAGGATGGTCTCGATCTCCTGACCTCGTGATCCACCCGTCTCGGCCTCCCAAAGTGCTGGGATTACAGGCTTGAGCCACCGCGCCCGGCCGTGTTATCCAATTTCTAACTGCTCAGCCCAGCCATAAATTGAGCCAGTAAAACACTCACTGAGTGAGCAGAAGAACTGAAAGGAGACTTCCTTTTGTCATCCTTTCTCAGGCACCTGCAGACCCTGAAACCTGGGCTCCAGTGAGGTAGGTTCAGTGTATAAAATCCCTGACTCTCTGCAAAGATACATCCAGCTTTTTTA
The DNA here is from genome assembly GCF_008728515.1 of Papio anubis. Lineage (NCBI taxonomy): Eukaryota > Metazoa > Chordata > Mammalia > Primates > Cercopithecidae > Papio > Papio anubis. Next base: position 51,090,377 of record NC_044984.1, read on the forward strand.
GAAAGACTACTGTGTGTATGTGCACATAAGCATGCCCATATACACACACACACACACACACACACACACAAAAGTTGAAGGGCTTCCCTGTGTCCTCTCTCCAAGGAAGCTGACAAAAATAGACAACAGAGCTATAAACATGCTGCGTCAGCACATACTCTTCAAAAGGAGGCACAAAATCATACTTTGGCACTAAAAGGTACAAAATGATAAAGTCTTCTAATAGCAGAGACAAAGCCATATCTGGGAAGGCTCCCAGACAGATAACCTCACACAGTCCTGCCTGCTACCCTCCCCCTTTATCTTGGTTCCTCCAGAGCAGACCAATCTAAAATTCAGTATTTGTAAAAATGGCCACAGCAGAGGACCCAAGCCTCTATCTTCAACATACCACTTTACCTGAAAGGCAAAAATAAGAGGCTGTAACAGCCATCCCTGCTGGCTACCAAAATAAAAGGGAGGAGAGGCTGGGTGCAGTGGCTCACCCCTGTCATCCCAGCACTTTGGGAGGCCAAGGCAGGTGGATCATCTGAGGTCAGGAGTTCGAGACCAGCCTGGCCAATATGGTGAAACCCCATCTCTACTGAAAATACAAAAATTAGAGGGGCATGGTGGCAGGCGCCTGTAATCTCTGCTATCTGGGAGGCTGAGGCACGTGAATCGCTTGAACCGGGGAGGTAGAGGTTGCAGTGAACTGAGATGGCACCACTGCCCTACACCCTGGGTGACACAGCAAGATTTCGTCTCAAAAAAAAAAAAAAAAAAAAAAAAAAAAAGGAGGAGGAGAAAGGAGATAGGAAAGAAGAAGGGGTCCTGGCAGATGCCAGAAAAGAAGAGGTAACGGAAGAGACTCAGGACTTCCAGTTCTAATCCTTCTGCAGTTTTGACAAAACCAGGCTGTGGAGCAATACACAAAGCAGAGAAAAAAATGGGTTAGACAATCTATCGTAAGCTCTCAGATCAGGGCTCACAAGGCAGGCCTGCAGCCTTGGGCCCACATTCACTGGAACTGGAATAAGAGTTTTCAACAGGAATTCCAGCTCTCCCTGGTGAAAACAACTATTTTAAAACTCGGCCGGGCATGATGTCTCATGCCTGTAATCCCAGCACTTTGGGAGGCTGAGGTGGGTTGATTGCTTGAGTCTAGGAGCTGGAGACCAGCCTGGACAACATGTCAAAACCCCATCTCTACTAAAAATACAAAAAAGAAAAAAAAGAAACCCCGTCTCTACCAAAAAAAAGAAAGAAAAGAAAATTTGCTGGATGTGGTGGTGTGTGCCTATAGTCCCTGCTACTCTGAGGCTGAGGCTGAGGCAGGAGGATTGCTTGAGCCCGGAGGCAGGGGTTGCGGTGAGCCAAGATTGAGCCACCACACTTCGGCCTAGGTGACAGAGTGAGATTCTGTCTCAAAAAAAAAAAAAAAATCAGCCTGGGCATGGCAGCTCATACCTGTAACCCCAGCACTTTGGGAGGCCAAGGCAGGAAGATCACTTGAGCCCAGGAGTTTAAGACCAGACTGGGCAAAAAAGTGAGACCCCCATCTCTACAAAACATTTTTTTTAAAAAACAGAGTCTCACTCTGTCACAGGTTGTAGTGCAGTGGCGCAATCTCGGCTCACTGCAACCTCCACCTCCTGGGCTCAAACGATTCTCCTGCCTCAGCCTCCTGAGTAGCTGGGACTACAGGCATAAGCCACCAGGCCTGGCTAATTTTTGTATTTTTAGTAGAGACCAGGTTTTGCCACGTTGGCCAGGTGAGTCTCGAACTCCTGACCTCAAGTGATCCACCCACCTCGGCCTCCCAAAGTGCTGGGATTACAGGCGTGAACCACAGTGTCCGGCCACTACCAAAAATATGTTTTTGTAATTAGCCAGGTGTGGTGGCGCATGTCTGTGGTCCCAGCTACTCAGGAGGATCACTTGAGTCTGGGAGGTTAAGGCTGCAGTAAGCCATGATCGTGCCATTGCGCTGCAGCCTGGGCAAAACAGTGAGACCTTGCCTCAAAAAAAAAAAAAAAAAAAAAAAAATTCAGCCTTGTACTTGGCTTGGTTGCCCCCTCTAGCTGTTGGTCGCCCTACCCAGGAACACAAACATACATGTTTCCAGACACAGAGCACACCCAATGGTCTCCAAACACGCACTCAGTTTATTATTCCTCCATGTGGGAGGTCTACCCTCCTTTACAAAAGTTCTAAGCCTATCTGACCTTCAAGATCAAGCTCAAGGCCGGGCATGGTGGCTCAAGCCTGTAATCCCAGCACTTTGGGAGGCCGAGATGGGTAGATCACGAGGTCAGGAGATCGAGACCATCCTGGCTAACATGGTGAAACCCCGTCTCTACTAAAAAATACAAAAAACTAGCCGGGCGAGGTGGCGGGCGCCTGTAGTCCCAGCTACTTGGGAGGCTGAGGCAGGAGAATGGCGTGAACCTGGGAGGCAGAGCTTGCAGTGAGCTGAGATCCGGCCACTGCACTCCAGCCTGGGCGACAGAGCTAGACTCTGTCTCAAAAAAAAAAAAAAAAAAAAAGATCAAGCTCAAATGCTACTCCTCCACAAAGTTTCTCTTGATAGCCCACAGCAGGATGGGATCTGATGGCAGGTCTCACACTGTATGTACTTCCTACTCCAGCACCTAACTACTTTCTGTCTTACATTATAATTACCCAGAACAGTTTTTTCTCCTCTACCAAACATTGTCTTACATACTTCTGAACGCACCGAAACTAGGAACTTTCATATGAGAGAGATTCAGCAAAAACTGTTGAGTACAACTTGGTGTTCACAGAGACTGGTACCTCGACCAAGCAATCCTTGCTCCAGAGATTCCCATTGGATTGGCTGAGACTATCAGATCCGCCTTGCTGTCTGAGGCTCCTGCTGTCCCCCAATCCTGCTCCTTCTCCTTAATCTATTACAGGTATACTTCTCAATAAGCCCCTCATACCCCCTAACTCCATCTCAGTGTCTGCTTCCTGGAAGACCTGAACTAACTCAACTACCCTACCTTCCTTCCATGGTTATTGTGTGAATCCAGTGAAATCACTCAAATAAAAGCACTTTGTAATCTGTCATAATACAAAGTTAAATCAGTGGTTTCCATGCTTTATGATTTCATGTACCAGTATATTCCCACCCCAAGTGGGGAACCATCCTATCTTGACTGGTAAGAACATTAAAAATAAGAATAAACAGGCTGGATGTGGTGGCTCACACCTGTAATCTCAGCCCTTTGGGAGGCCCACCTGTATGGATCACTTGAGCCTATGAGTTTGAGACCAGCCTGGGCAACATGGAGAAACCCCGTATCTACAAAAATTACAAAAATTAGCCAGGCATGGCAGCATGCACCTATAGTCCCAGCTATTCGGGAGGCCGAGGTGGGAGGATCATCTGAGCCTGAAGAGGTCAAGGCTGCAGTGAGCCATGATCACACCACTGCACACCAGCCTGGGTGACAGAGTGAGACTCTGTCTCAAAAATAAATAAATGAAAACATACAATAATTTAAAAAACAACATCCTACGAACATCGATTAATGCCAATGTTTCATAAAATAAACAGCTTAACACCCTAAAAAAGTATATAGTATACGATATAATCTCAGCTATGTCCTTTAAGATCCATAATCACTATGAAAAACTCCATACTGTCTATGGAAAAACCAAACACTGACAAATATTTAAAGAGACTTATTCTTAACCAAAGAGTAACTGTAGACCAAGAAAACACTAACTCAAGAAGTCTTGGCTGGGCATGGTGGCTCACGCCTGTAATCCCAGCACTTTGGGAGGCCGAGGTGGGTAGATCACCTTAGGTCAGGAGTTCAAGACCAGCCGGACCAACATGGTGAAACCCTGTCTCTACTAAAAATACAAAAATTAGCTGGGCATGGTGGTATGCGCCTGTAGTCGCAGCTACTTGGGAGGCTGAGGCAGAATTGCTTGAACCTGGGAGGGAGAGGTTGCAGTAGGCTGAGATAGCACCACCGCACTCTAGCCTGGGCCATAGAGCAAGACTCCATCTCAAAAAATAAATAAAAATAAAAAGTTGAGTCAGTAGAAAGGAATATTTAACATCAATGTAACTTAGTTAAGGAAGTCTGCTAACCACTGTGTCATTGGTGCTATGCCAGAATCAAGTTATGAGAGCAAGCCATAACATACTGGGTCCAAGTGATCTGTTTAGCAAGATGGATGGGCTGCGGACATGGCTGTCTCCAGGCTCCTCAGGAAGGAATTCAGAACACCGAACAGTGGTCAGAATTCAGTAAGAATACATTATCCTTATTTTCTCATTTCACTTCAGATGGATGGAAATGTTATCATATACTAGTGTTCTTCTAGCATTTAGAAATCATTGATTTGTATAATAAAAACTGTAAACCAGTCCAACAAAAGGAAAGCTCCAGCTGCAGGGCTTCATTTTGTTTTGCTCACTGCTGCATTCTCCAGTGCCTAGAATAGAGCTTGGCATATAGCGAGCATGCAATTTTTTTTTTTTGAGATGGAGTCCAGCTCTGTTGCCCGGGCTGGAGTGTAGTGGCGCGATCTCGGCTCACTGCAACCTCCGCCTCCCAGGTTTAAGTGATTCTTTTGCCTCAGCCTCCTGAATGGCTGGAATTATAGCCACACGCCACCACACCTGGCTAATTTTGTATTTTTAGTAGAGATGGGGTTTCACCATATTGGCCAGGTCTTGAACTCCTGACCTCAGGTGATCCGCCCACCTTGGCTTCCCAAAATGCTGGGATTACAGGCGTGAGCCCCCTCGCCCGGCCGAGCATGCAATAAATCTTTGCTGAATTTTGACTCAACAGATTATCCTGGGTCATACCCTTTGAAACAGTAAACTCATTTCAGAAAATAGAACCCAAGAAAATAATTCACGAAAGAAAGGAAATCATTTGTACAAAACCAAAAATAGTAATATCTTTTCCTAGTGCACTCGAGTTTACAAAATGATTTTATAGCTTTTTTTTTTTTGAGACAGGGTCTCACTCTGGCACCCAGGCTGGCACCCAGGAGTGCAGTGGTACAATCATGGCTCACTGTAACTGAAGCAGCACAATAGGGAAAATGAGGCAGGATAATAGTAAAGGGAATTCAAAGTTGGATAAAGGGCAGAATTAGTAAGAACATGAGAGCTGAAGCAAGGTGAAGGGGTAGGTGAGCAAAAAGCAAGATAAGAGGCAGAAGTTAAGCAGGCCAAAACAAAAAGTAAGAGAAGCAAGCAAGAACCCCATGGCCGGCAGGATCTAGACCAAACCAGCAAGGGGCAGTTCTTCAGGGCAAGGCATATGCATCAAAGAGAAAAACCTGTCCTTATCATACCCCGTGTGATAATCACCTCATCAAAACTCACGCATATGGACTGAATATCATGCACGCACTTAAAATTATGGGATGGAGGCAGCAGGCAAGCACTAAGCAACACACCCATCAGTCAAAAAGGCAGACACTGGCTAGAGATTAGGCAGCCAAAAAAACACATAAAAAGACCCAAACTATACCAAACTATGCTGATCTCATTTTGCAGAGGTCAGTCTGCTCTCTCACTCCCAAAGTGTTAATACTGGGCTTGATAAACTTCTTTTTTTTTTTTTTTTCTGAGATGGAGTTTCACTTTGTCACCCAGCCTGGGGTGCAGTGGCACGATCTTGACTCACTGGAACCTCCAGCTCCCTCCCAGGTTCAAGTGATTCTCCTGCCTCAGCATCCCAAGTAGCTGGGACTACAGGCACCCACCACTGTGCCTGGGTAATTTTTGTATTTTTAGTAAAGATGGGGTTTCACCATGTTGGGCAGTCTGATCTCGAACTCCTGACCACAAGTGATCTACCTGCCTCAGCCTCCCAAAGTGCTGGGATTACAGGTATGAGCCACTGCACCCGGCCCCAGCTAATTTTTTAATTTTTTGTAGAGACTGGGTTTGGCCATGTTGCCCAGGCTGATCAACTCATGAGCTCAAGAGATCTGCCTGCCTAGGCCTCCCAAAGTGCTGGCATTCCAGGCTACATGAGCCACAGTGCCCAGCAGGCCTTCATAGCTTTAAATACTTTGAACATACAAGTCCTCAGTGATAGGTACAATCATCTCCATATTACAAATCAAGAAAAACAGGATCAGAGAGAATAAACATCCCAATATAATGTTTTTATAAATGAGTTATTTTATTTATTGAGATAGGGGTCTCATTCTGTCATCCAGGCTGGAGTGCAGTGGCACGATCTCCACTCACTGAAGGCTCCACCTCCCCGACTCAAGTCATCCTCCCACCTCAGCCTCCCGAGTAGCTGGGACCACAGGCATATGCCACCATGCCCAGCTATTTTTTTTTGAGACGGAGTTTCACTCTTGTTGCCCAGGCTGGAGTGCAATGGCGTGATCTTGGCTCACCGTAACCTCCACCTCCCAGGTTCAAGCAATTCTCCTGCCTCAGCCTCCCAAGTAGCTGGGATTACAGGTATGCACCATCACACCCCGTTAATTTTGTATTTTGAGTAGAGACGAGGTTTCTCCATGTTGGTCAGACTGATCTCAAACTCCCGACCTCAGGTGATCCACCCGTCTCTGCCTCACAAAATGCAGGGATTACAGGCGTGAGCCACCGTGCCCGGCGTGCCCAGCTAATTTTTTGGTATTTTTGGTAGAGACAGGGTTTCACCATGTTGCCCAGGCTGCTCTGGAACTCCTGACCTCAAGTGATCCTCCTGCCTCCTAACTATGCTAACTCAAATTTGAAAGTCTATATTTAAAAAGGGCACAGCTGGGCTCAGTGGCTCATGCCTGAAATCCCAGTACTTCAGGAGGCCAAGGCGGGAGGATCACTTGAGCCCAGGAGTTTAAGACCAGTTTGGGCAATATACTGAGACCTCATTTCTACAAAAAATTTTAAAAATAAATTATCCAAGTGTGGTGGTGCGTGCTTGTGGTCCCAGCTACTAGAGAAGCTGAGGTGGGAGAATCACTTGAGCCTGGGAGGTGGAGGTTGCAATGGGCCGATATTGCACCACTGCACTCCAGCCAAGATGACAAAGCAAGACTCTGTGTCAAAAAAAAAAAAAAAAAGAGGAATGGAATACTGACTGATACATGCCACGAAGCAGATGAAACCTGAAAACATGTTCAGTTAAAGAAGCCAAACACAGCCGGGTGCAGTGGCTCACACCTGTAATCCCAGCACTTTGGGAGGCCAAGGTAGGCAGATCACCCTGAGGCCAGGAGTTTGAGACCAGCCTGGCCAACATGGTAAAACCCCGTCTTTACGAAAAATACAAAAAAATTAGCTGGGTGTGGTGGTGGGCGCCCGTAATCCCAGCTACTCGGGAGGCTGAGGCAGGAGAATCGCTTGAACCCAGGAGGCAGAGGTTGCAGTGAGCCCAAATCACGCCACTGCACTCCAGCCTGGGCAACAAGAGAGAAAACTCCACCTCAAAAAAAAAAAAAAAGAAGTCAAACACAAAAGGTCATATATTGTATGATGGTATTTATATGAAATGTCCAGAATAGGCAAATGCAATAGGCTGATATGGGCACAGTGGCTCACACCTGTAATCCCAGCACTTTAGGAGGCTGAGGTGGGCAGAAATGGTTGTACAACTCTCTGAATATACTAAAAATCACAGAATTGTACAGGGGTTTTCTTGTTTTTGTTTTTGTTTTGAGACAGGGTCTCACTCTGTTGACCAGCCCAGGCTGGAGTACAGATCAATCATGGCTCACTATAGCCTCAATTCCTTGGTGCAAGCAATCCTCCCACCTCAGCCTCCCAAGTAGCTGGGACCACATGTGTTCAATACCACACCTGGCTAAGTTTTTAATTTTGTGTAGAGCCGGTACCTCCCTATGTTGCCCACACTGGTCTCAAACTCCTGGCTGGCCTCAAGCAATCCTCCTGCCTTGGCCTCCGAAAGTGCTGAGATTACAGGTATGAGCCACCACACCTAACCTGAACTGTACATTTTAAAAGGGTGAATTTTACAGTATATGAATTATATCTCAAACAGCTGTTATAAACACTCCACACAATTACTATACACATTCTGTTTCTACCATTTTAACACCAAAAAAAAACTATAGACAAAAATCTCAGGATAAAATACTGGCCTTTAAATTTAATAAATATGACTTCATGAAAAAAATTCATTACATTGACTTTATTTTCACATTTCATCATAGACCAGGTGAGAATTTTGTCAAACACCATAGAGTCAGTGGATCTGGACATTTAAAAGGGATGTTAGTTACTTTTCCTACTAAGTATTAAGCAGTTCAGATGAAGCAATATTCATCTGAAATCAATACTTGGAGGCATTAAAATGCAAGAACCAAAAGAAAACAACAGATAAAATATTAAATGCATTTGCAATTCAAATTAACTTACCTTTTTTTGAGACAGAGTCAGAGTCTTGCTCTGTCGCCCAGGCCTGGAGTCTGTGGCGGTCTCGCTCACAGCCTCCGCCTCAGGTTCAAGCAACTCTTCTGCCTCAGCCTCCTGAGTAGCTGGGACTACAGGCGCGTGCCACCATGCCCGGCTAATTTTTATATTTTTAGTAGAGACAGGGTTTCACCATATTGACCAGGCTCGTCTTGAACTCCTGACCTTCCTCATCTTGAGGCATTTGGGGTTTGGTTTGTGTTTTGAGACAGGATCTCCCCTCTGTCACTGACACGGTGCAGTGCGTAATCTTGACTCCACTGAAGCTACCTCCCAGGGTTCAAACTATTATAGTGCCTCAGCCTCCCAAGTAGCTGGGATTACAGGCCTGTGCCACCATGCCAGGCTACTTTTTTTGTATTCTGTAGTTGAGATGGGGTTTCACCATGATGCCTAGGCTGCTCTCGAACTCCTGGCCTCAAGTGATCCACCCACCTCGGCCTCCCAAAGTGCTGGGATTACAGGCATGAGCCATTGCACTCAGCCAATGTTTGTTGAATCTAATAATGATAATAATAAAAAGCCTGTATTCTGTATGTCTTTTTAAATGTTATTTTTCTAGTAATTTTATTTTACAGAAGTGCTTTTAGAACACTACTGATCTGCAACAGCTTGAAGGAAAAATCTACCTCGTCCTTTACCAAGACAGTTTGAGAAGCAGTGATATTAAGCACTCTACCCAGTGCTGAGCACAAAGTAAGAACCTCTGGCTGGACATGGTGGCTCACGCCTGTAATCGTAACACTTTGGGAGGCTGAGGTGGGAGGATCACTTGAGTCCAGGAGTTTGAGACCAGCTGGGTAACATAGGGAAGCCCAGTCTCTACAAAAAATAAAATACAAAAATTAGCCAGGCGTGCTGATGTACACCTTTAGTCCCAGCTACCCAGGAGGCTAAGGCAGGAGGATCACTTGAACCCAGGAGGTCGAGGTTGCAATAAGCTGAAATCGTGCCACTGCACTCCAGCCTGGGTAACAGAGTGAGACCCTGTCTCAAAAGACAAACAAACAAAACAAACAGAAAGAACCCCACAAATATTAATTTCCTCTCCATCTGTCAGACTCTATAGTCAGTTACTATATGCTTAGGGAGAACCTTCCTGGCAAAAAATAGTGTGCAGGTGCAATGGCAGTGCTAAAGAAACTTAAGAAATTTAGTTGCAGAAATAAAACTCACATAATATAGACAAACAATGTAAAAGATAAGGCAGTACAAGCTCTAAATACGTGATACTGAAAAAAAACTAAAAAACTAGTACTCTTTTCAGGTTAAAGTGGTCAAGGAGGTTTTGTCTGAGGAAGCATGATTAGAACTGGGCCTTTGAAAGCTGCATAGGATTAAGGCAGCTGGGAATAGGAGGGGCATTTAAGCAGAGAACTGCCAGTACAAAACCAAAGAGGGAGCCATTATGAATAGATGGGTCCATCAGGAAATCAATGGAAAAGCAGCTGGACCCAGCTTTATGGGAAAAACCTCATCTTTGTCCATCAGTTCAAAGATTTAGAACCTAAGCCAGGGAGCCACTGAAGATTTCTGAGATAGAAAACAAAATGATCAAACCAGGGTCACACATATCCTACTACTGTATCACTATACACATCAGTTTGACCATTTTCCCGTGTGGCCTCCGTCTCTTTTCCTTTCAGCGCACTCTTTTCCTTGCAGCACACCTGCGAAAGACCATAACCTCAGATCAATGCAATCATCTGCTTCCTAGACTTCAACTTAAATCTAGGCCCAGATGTGCCAGAGAAAACCAAAGGACCCTGTATAGTGATACAAGACACATGTATAGCCTGCAACCTGAGCAGCAGCAAATCATTTCAGTATTTTTTTTTTTTTTTGAGACAGAGTCTCGCTCTGTCATCCAGGCTGGAGTGCAGTGGCACGATCTCGGTTCACTGCAACTCCGCCTCCCAGGTTCAAGCAATTCTCCTGCCTCAGCCTCCCGAGTAGCTGGGATTACAGGTGCCCGCCACCACGCCTAGCTAATTTTTGATTTTTAGTAGAGACAGGGTTTCACCATGTTGGCCAGGCTGGTCTGGAACCCCTGACCTTGTGATCTGCCTGCCTCGGTCTCCCAAAATGCTGGATTACAGGCATGAGCCACTGCGCCCGGTTTCATTTTGGTATTCTTGGTCAGCTTCATTGTCTCTTCCCAAAGAACCACTATCCCTAACTTTTTTTTTTTATCTCTGTTTTTTTTGAGACGGAGTCTCGCTCTGTAGCCCAGGCTGGAGTGCAGTGGCCGGATCTCAGCTCACTGCAAGCTCCGCCTCCCGGGTTCACGCCATTCTCCGGCCTCAGCCTCCCGAGTAGCTGGGACTACAGGCGCCCGCCACCGCGCCCGGCTATTTTTTGTATTTCTTAGTAGAGACGGGGTTTCACCGTGTTAGCCAGGATGGTCTCGATCTCCTGACCTCGTGATCCGCCCATCTCGGCCTCCCAAAGTGCTGGGATTACAGGCTTGAGCCACCGCGCCCGGCCCACTATCCCTAACTTTTATCATTATCCTCAAGCCCCTTCACTCCACTGCTTCCTTGCCTCCCACGTGGTTTATGTGCTCCCTTCCTCTTAGGAACAATTGAGGTTATCAGACACGAACTCTCTCAACTCTCTCCACCCGAGCCTAAAAACATACATATTTCAAACACCCACCCTTAGTTCTTTGCTTCTAATCTAAGCACTCTGTGATCCTCATTAATCACTTCCTGTCCCTTAGTTGGTTATTCCTTATTTCCAACCTTCCCTTTATGCTAGCCCTATCCCCATATATTATGAGTTGCTCAAGGGTATTCCATCTTTTTTTTCTTTTGAGATAGTGTCTCAAAAGTGTAGTGATGTGCAGTGGTGTGATCTCAGCTTACTGCAGTCTCAACCCCCCAGGCTCAAGCTATCCTCCCACCCCAGCCACCCAAAGTGCTGGGATTACAGGCATATGCCCCCACACCTGTCCTAGCTCATCTTAAGGGGGAAAAAAATCCAACATAAAATAAAACTTTTCCCTTTGACCTCTTATTGGCTGTTCCTCCTCCTACTTAAGTGCTGATTTTCCTTAGGCCTGCATCTTTAGCCTTCTTCCCTTATCACTGTACAAGGCCTGATTGGGCAAACTCACTCTCTCCCACGCACTTCAACTACCATCCAAGCCAGACCCAGCAAATCTGTTTTTCTGGCCCCTCTGAGCTCTCGAGTTGACAATCTCATATATTAAACTAACTGAATAGCATTCTCTACCTTCATGTCTCAAAGATACCTCAACATGTCCAAAGCTGAACTCATCTTCCCAAGTCTGACTCCACTTTGGCTCTCTCAAGGACTGATATTATCTCCCTCAGTGAGGAAGGCTAAGAGTTTCACCTTATTCAAAGAAACCTAAGGCCAGGCGCACTGGCTCACGCCTGCAATCCCAGCACTTTCGGAGGCTGAGGTAGGTGGATCACCTGAGGTTGGGAGTTTGAGACCAGCCTGACCAACATGGAGAAACCCCATCTCTCCTAAAAATACAAAAATTAGCTGGGTGGTGGCACATGCCTGTAATCCCAGCTACTTGGGAGGCTGAGGCAGGAGAATCACTTGAACCCAGGAGACAGAGGTTGTGGTGAGCTGAGATCGCACTATTGCACTCCAGCCTGGGCAACAAGATAGAAACTCCATCTCAAAAAAAAAAAAAAAAAAAGGCTGGCAGCCATGCTTCAGTCCCAGCACTTTGGGAGGCCGAGGAGGGCGGATCACTTGAGGTCAGGAAAGCCACCAGCCTGACCAACATGGAGAAATTTCATTAAAATACAAAAATTAGCCAGGTGTAGTGGTGATGCTCGTAATCCCAGCTACTCTCAGGAGGCTGAGGTGGAGATCATGACCCGGGAGGCCGAGAGTTGCAGTGAGCTGAGATCGCACTATTGCACTCCAGCCTGGGCAACAAGATAGAAACTCCATCTCACCAAAAAAAAAAAAAAAAAAAAAAAAGAAACCTAGGAGTAACCTTAGCTCCATCTCACTTAACTTTCTTAAGTTTTTCTATCAGTTGCTGTCTATCCTTTTATCCCAATTGCTACTGCCTTAGTTCAGTTCCTGAGTAGCTCTTGCTTAGGTTACTCAACCTCTTCCTATCCTCTTTCTCTGCCTTCAGGCTTTTTTTCTTTTTTGACAGAGGGTCTCGCTTTGTCACCCAGACTGGAGCGCAGTGATGCAATCACAGCTCCCGGTAGCCTCGACCTCCCAGGCTCAAGCAACTTTCCCACCTCCGTCTCCCAAATAGCTGGGACTATAGGGTATGTCATCACACCCTGCTAATTTTTGTATTTTTTGTAGGGACAAGGTTTTGCCATGTTGCTCAGGCTGGTCTTTAACTCCTGGGCTCAAGCGATCCACCCACCTGGGCTCCCAAAGTGCTGGGATCACAGGCATGAACTCAGCTGCCTCCAGTCTTGTTCTATCTAGCCTCAATATGGTTACCCAGTTTAGGCATATAATAATCCTGCTTAAAACACTTCAATGGATACATAAGAAACTTCATAGTGATTGTCTCTGAGAACTGGGGGATCTAGGATAGGAGAAATATTTGTCTTTCACTTTGATACTATTTGAATTATTTACTATTAGCATGCATTACTATAAAAACCTAAAGTTTCAGTGACCCCCATTGCCTACAATACAAAGTCTTTCATGAATCTCTCTCCTGTTTACCTCTCAAGCTTCTCTCTCAAGCTACTACTCTATCCAGAATGGCTTCCCATCCAAGTATCAACTTAGCTCTGAAGACTGTCCAGGCCAAGTGCAGTGGCTCACGCCTGCAATCCCAGCATTTTAGGTAGCCAAGGCGGGTGGATCGCCTGAGGTCCGGACTTCAAGACCAGCCTGGCCCAACATGGTGAAACCCTGTTTCTACTAAAAATACAAAAATTAGCCAGGTGTGGTGGCGGGTGCCTGTAATTCCAGCTACTTGGGAGGCTGAGCCAGGAGAATCGCTTGAACCTGGGAGACTGCACCATTGCTCTCCGGCCTGGGCAACAAGAGCAAAACTCGGTCCCAAAAAAAAAAAAAAAAAGGCTATGCCCAAAAGGGACTTCCTCCTGACTTCTCCATATAGAAGTGACCTCCTTTTCCTTTTCCTTGTTGTTTACTGTGTGCCATATTCAGACTTCCAACATGGTACTTACAATTCATGTTGTATACAATAGTTAAATTAAAAGTCTAACTCCTTCCCTTAGCCTTAGATTCCCTGAGGACAGAAATTCTTTTTTTTTTTTTTTTTTTTTTTGGAGACAGAGTCTCACTCTGTCACCCAGGCTTGAATGCAATTGTGTGATCTTGGCTCACTGTAACCTCCGCCTCCCAGGTTCAAGTGATTCTCCTGCCTCAGCCTCCCAAGTAGCTGGGATTACAGACACATGCCACCACACCCAGCTAATTTTTGTATTTTTTTTTTTTTTAGTAGAGATAGGAATTCTTATTCACTTTTGAATTTTCAGATCCTTGTTACAGGATTAGAATTTCCACAGGTGGGGCTTAGGCAAGTGTTTTGAGAATGTTCCCCAGGTGATTCTAACTATCCTATGTTAACTGCACTAAAACGTAAACTCTTTCACATCAGGAATTATTACCCAGCACAATGTAGGTGCTCAATAAATACTTTACTAAACTGAACTGAAACAGACAAGTCTGGAAGATGAGGGAGAAGAGTTTGGAGCTAAAGATCTGAAGGCATCAGGATGTAAGATGGTGGGAGTGCAGTGAGAGAAAGGAAGCAGGGAAGGACTTCTTTATGACCCTTTCACTGTAACTGCAGAAGACTCAATTACGTGTGTTTTCCTTACGACCTGAGTTGAGTTCCTGAAGGGAAGGGAACTCTCCGTCCTACTCATCTCCGTAAGCCTGGCGCTAAGCACAGTGCATGGTACATGTTAGGAGCTCAGTAACCTTTTATTGATCTCTTATTGATCTTTTTATTGTGTGTATTGGCCTAGGAGGCTGGATAAATTGATTTTCAGAGGGACAATTAAGTTCAGTCTTCAAAGAGAAGTTCACTTGGCAGAGCAGTGTCAAGAACTTCCAAGCAGAAGGAACAGCAGGAACGTTAAGTTCTAAGACATGAAAGAGGGCAGCCACAATCTTTCCATGTGGCCAGGAGTCAGGTGCATAAGAACTTTACAAAATGAGATTGAGAGGGTCAAGGCCAGACTGTGTGAGGCCACAGACACCCACGTACGGATTTAAGGTTAACTGTGGATGGCCAAAAAGGAGTTTTAAATTTAACATGAAATGATCTACCTTTACTCTGTACAAAGTACTAATGGGGCCACGCGCGGTGACTCACACCTGTAATCCCAGCACTGTGGGAGGCCGAGGCGGGTGGATCACTTGAGGTCAGGAGTTCAAGACCAGCCTGGCCAACAAGGTGAAACCCCATCTCTACTAAAAATACAAAAATTAGCCGGGTGTGGTGGCAGGCACCTGTAATCCCAGCTACTTGGGAGGCTGAGGCAGGAGAATCGCTTGAACCTGGGAGGCAGAGGTTGCAATGAGCCAACATCAGGCCATTGCACTCCAGCCTGGGCGACAGAGCGAGACTCCATCTCAAAACAAAAAAACAAAACAAAACAAAACAAACAAACAAACAAAAAAATAGGCCAGGCGCTGTGGTTCACGCCTGTAATCCTAGCACTTTGGGAAGCCGAGGCAGGCGGATCACGAGGTCGAGTTTGAGACCATTCTGACCAATATGGTGAAACCCCCATCTCTACTAAAAAAAAAAAAAAAAAAAAAAAAAAAAAAACAGAAATTAGCCGGCCATGGTGGCGCGCGCCTGTAATCCCAGCTACTCAAGAATCTGAGGCAAGAGAATCGCTTGAACTCGGGAGGCGGAGGTTGCAGCGAGCCGAGATGGCGCCACCGCACTCCAGCCTGGGCGACAGAGCGAGACTCCGTCTCAAAAAAAAAATAAAAAAATAAAAAATTTGAAAGTACTAGTTGAAGCACGAAAGGCAAAGAATTGAGAGGCTAAAGGGAAAAAAGCTTCATTAGCGGCTGAGGTCCAGCTGACAGACCCAAACATTAGGCAACTGAGGGAAGGGAGTGAGAAATCCATTCCATAAAACTCAGGAAGTCAGTCAAGCGGCCTGTAAATTGCGACCCCTGCTGACCGTCAGGCCACACACTGGTTTTTTTCAGCTCTCAACAAGATGCGGAGCTCCGAAGTGGAACTCCCCCAGGCACCTTCTGTTCTACTTCAGGAGTTCCAAGCCCCTTCCCATCACAACCCCATCCCGCGGGAGGCCCAGGCTGTGCGGAGCAGCCCAGGGATAAGTCAGCCGCCTGGGCGACCTGGGAACGCAGCGCCGGAGACTAAGGCGCAGAGTACAGAACTGCGCGTGCGCGCCTACAGCACGAGCCCCGCCCCCCGGCTCTAAACCGGGTGGCGGGAAAAGGGACTCAGCGCTTCCCGAGAATGCCCCCATAGCTTCGAAAGGATCCCCGTGTCCGCTTAGCGCCTTCTCGCCACACACTCACTCACC
The DNA here is from genome assembly GCF_008728515.1 of Papio anubis. Taxonomy (NCBI): domain Eukaryota; kingdom Metazoa; phylum Chordata; class Mammalia; order Primates; family Cercopithecidae; genus Papio; species Papio anubis. The sequence goes on from NC_044984.1 coordinate 51,106,331, forward strand.
CGCTCCCTGCGGGTCCTCAGAAGCCCGGAGGAGCCAGCGGCCCTCAGGCGCGGGGCTGCAGCCTTTCCGCCACCACGCTTGTCTGGACTGGTCCCTGCCTGCGCGGAGAGCGAGGCGGGGCTAGCCAGGCTGGTCCACGTGACTCCGAGCGAACTGGGGCGGAGATTCGTGAAGAAGGAAGGAAAAGGGAAGCGTGTGCAGGGACTGTTTTATGTGAGGTCGATCTAAAAATCACAGCGCTATGGATTTTCTGCTGAATTATAGTAGAATCAAAGTCCGATTAGAGGTGAATTTACAAACATTCTTCCCCTTCTTCTAGTCAAGCGGACTATTCCAAGTCTTAAATAGTTAGTTAGAAAAGTTAGGTTTTATTTGGGAGGAAGTAAAGAGCTGAGGTAAAGGGAGGAATGGTCTTCTGGGGTGGGGGATGTCTGTTGTATTATAGGTATAAGTTTAAAACTTTCAAAGTATATAAGAGGCTCATAAAAGGAAGAAAGCAACCATAAATATTCATTGATCAGTTGAGGGTCTTTTCTGGCCTCTCCTGAGATGATCTTGCCAACAAGAAAAGATAATAGGGCTCTGCTCTGGCCCCCTGTAATCCCAGCTACTGGGGAAGCTGAAGCAGGAAGATCGCTTGAGCCCAGGATTTCTAGGCTGTAGTGTGCAATGGTCGTGCCTGTGAATATCCATTGCATTCCAACCTGGTCAACATAGTAAGACCCCCCTCTCTTAAAAAAAAAAAAAAAGAAGAAGAAGAAGAAGATAGGGCTCAAACGAATAATAATCTCCTGAATTATTAAGCATTTGAATAGAAGGAATCAATTTCTGGGGTATGAGGGAGTTAGAATAGATTTCCTTCAAGATCAAAGGACAGATGACAGAGAAAAATACACAGACACAAAACAAAACAAAAGAAACACTGAACTAGTGATAAAAGCAGAAAGATGCCATTTAGGAGTGTTTTGATTTGCTTTAAATAAATTAAAATAGAGTCAAAGCCTCTCTCCTCATGCCCCCTACTACCACCCCTGCATTTATTTGCTCCAGGAATCAGATTTCCTGTGTTGGCCTTAGGGCTTAAATACCATCTGCCAGGCAGTCACACCAGTGGATGTCAGGCTGACCAGTTAAGCTGCTTAATTTTTCTAGATTCTAGGCTTGCCCAAGCCCTATTTAGGTTGGAAGCTCCTTGGCCCAGGACCTCTGAAGAGATCCATTATGCCAGAATGAACACAACCAGTCAGTGGATGTAGACAGGTTTATGTGGCTTTACAGAACAGCTCAAATCCTAGTGTTCACTTTTCTCAGAGCTACTTCCCCACCCAAGTCCCTGGGGCAAGCATCCCTGAGATAAGTAGGCTATATGTTCCCATTAACTTTCCCCCAATTCTTTGGTACACCTGCATCCTGATCTGGGGCTAATATCTCCATTTTCACCACCCACCTCCCTTGAGTCCCTTCTCCTAACCCTTGGAATGCCTTGTCTCCTCCACTTCTCTCCATCTGCCTCGTGTAAGGAGTAACTCCCTGCTTCTCTGTTCCTTCAGAAATCAAGAGCCACACACTTGACTGGCAACAGGGTAAAGGCCAGAAACTTAAGGTGTTGGTTACCCTGTACTCACCATACTGGGTCAAGGAAGGGAGGTATAGGATGGCACCTGTTTTTGCTTCCTTAGCTCTCATTGCCCCAAAACTCAGACACAGCCACAATCACTCACATTCATATGCACAATCAGCACACACGGCGAAGAGAGGTGGGATGGGGAGGAAGGGAAGCTCGCACCAACCAGCTCATGAATGCAACTTGAAAGATTTCACACAGCAAAAGAAAAAAAAAAAAAAAAAACACATACATAAGTTAAAAAATAAAGAAGTACATGCCCCTCCCCACAGTCTCTTTCTTCATCTAGGGGCTGACTCAACCCTTCCAAGTAAACTCAGAAGCTTTCTACTCCCTCTATTCAGCTGGAGCTTCTACAGGGCCTGGGTGTTCAGTTCAACAGGTTCCCCTGTGACTTCTGGTTGTCCATTGGAGTCTTCGGGTTTGACACCCCTGAGGACAGACAGTCTCTCAGAAATACTCTTGAGCCGGGGGAAGAGGAGGAAGTCGTAGAGGAGGCTGCCCAGACCCCCTCCAATGATTGGGCCCACCCAGTACACCTGTAGGAAGAGAAAAGGAATACTCAGGCTTGGGGAGGGGACAGAGCAGCAAGGCTGCTCTTTTTCCAACCGCGTTAGTGGAAAACAAGATATCGTGCACTTGATATATACAATAACCTCACTGTTTATTTTCTGATTCATCAAATTACTCCTGTATCCCACACCTTAGCATGTGTATATTCTATTTGTTGTTATCAATTTGCACTAGTTTGTATGTTGCTTTCAAAAATTTTTTATAAATTGTGTGAAATACATATAAAATTTACCATATTAAATATTTTTGGGGCCAGGCACGGTGGCTCACGCCTGTAATCCCAGCGCTTTGGGAGGCCGAGGCGGGCAGATCATGAGGTCAGGAGATTGCAATCATCCTGGCTAACACGGTGAAACCCCGTCTCTACTAAAAAACACAAAAAATTAGCCAGGCGTGGTGGTGGGCACCTGTAAACCCAGCTACACAGGAGGCTGAGGCAGGAGAATGGCATGAACCTGGGAGGCGGAGCTTGCAGTGAGCCGAGATTACGCCACTGCACTCCAGCCTGGGCGACAGAGCAAGACTTCGTAAAAAAAAAAAAAAAAAAAAAAATTTTGGACAGGCACAGTGGCTTACTCCTGTAATTCCAGCACTTTGGGAGGCCAAGGCAGGCGGATCACAGGTCAGGCGTTTGAGAACAGCCTGACCAACATGGAGAAACCCCGTCTCTACTAAAAATACAAAAATTAGCTGGGCGTGGTGGCGGGCACCTGAAATCCCAGCTGATCGGGAGGCGGAGGCAGGAGAATTGCTTGAACCCAGGAGGCGGAGGTTGCAGTGAGCCGAAATCGTGAGATCAAGCACCACTGCACTCCAGCCTGGGTGACAGAGCGAGACTCTGTCTCAATATATATATATATATATATATGTTTTTAAGTATACAGTTTAGTAGTGTTAAGTATATTCACATTGTTATGCAACCTATATCTAGAACTTTTTCATCTTGCAAAACTGTAACTCCATACCCATTAAACAACTGCCTATTCCACCCCACCCCCATCAGCCCCTGGTAACTATCCTTCTACTTCGCATCTGTGAATTTGAGTACTTTAAATACCCCATATAAATGTAATCATACAGTATTTGTCTTTTTGTGACTGGCTTATTCACTTAGCATAATGGCCTCAAGATCATCCATGTTGTAGTATGTGTCACCATTTCCTTCCTTTTTACAGCTAATATTCAATTTCTGTATATACCACATTTTGTTTATCCATTCATCCACTGAGGAATACTTGGGTTGCTTCTACCTCTTAGCTATTGTGAATAATGCTGTTATGAAATTGGGTGTACAGCTTTGAAAAATTTTTAAATTATTTCCATATGTTTGGCTTGCACAACATCAACATAACACAATATTTATTGAGTACTTACTTTATACCAGATTCTGTGCTAAATGTTTCTCACATATAACTTTCACACATTTCTCATAATGTCCCATTTTATAGTAAAAGAAACTGAAGCACAGAGTGATTATTTGCCCATGGTCACACACAAAGCCAATAATATATTAGAACTGGGATGGAGCTGAGGCCCATTTGTGCTCACAACACATCCTGATCTCTGAGAGCAGAATTTATTGTGCTCGTATTTAGTTGTCTCTCTTCATACCCCCTGGTTCAGCAACCAGTGAATACTCAGTGCATGCTCCCTGACTAACCAAAGAAGGAACAATATGAGCGAGAGCCTCTCCTTCTAGCAAAATCATGAATCCTGCTCACACAGGCATGCCAAACTCTCTGACAGCCCCCTTAGCTGAGTGCTGGTACACGCAGAAGGAAAGCAGGAATCCAGCCTGGAACCTGCAGTCCACAACCATCCAGAAGGGCTCCAGGATCTTGCCCCTCTCCCTTCACTCACCCAATGGTTGGTGAAGTTCCCAGTGAGAATGGCAGGAGCAAAGGAGCGGGCAGGATTCATGCCTGCACCAGTATAATACATCTGCAAAAGAGACAGTTGTAACTCAGACACCCCCCTACTCTACCTCAGCTTCTCTCCCCACAACCCACATTGCCCCTGAGAGATGGCATCTTGTCTCCAACCAGCAGCAAGTGGAGAGAGACAGCCTGCATGACTCTCCAGGAGTTCCCACAATGGGGTGAGGGCAACTGATGCCCTATCTGGGAACAGACTATGGATCCATAGGCAAAGCCCATGTCTAGCCATAATGCATGCATTTCTACCTTGGGGTCAACAAGGACTAGAATAGCAGTGCTATGAGAGGGATAGGGCAGAGTTGATTCCTTTGTGCCAGTACAGAGTGCAATGGATAATGTTCATGTTTGACAGTGAAGTAGACAGGAAGAACCCTTAAAAGTTGGGAAAGGTTTAGGGGCCCCAGAATCCTTGAATGAGAAGTTGCTCTCCTTCCTGCTTACCCCAAAGAGGTGCCCCAGGGCAAGGGAGAAGCCAACGGCTAGGGCCACGGAGCCTAGTTGGCCATTCCGCCTCTCATCGTATGTGGCAAAGATGCAGAGCACGAACTGGAGTGTCAGGAAGATCTCCACTGTGGTTGCCTGGGCCACGCTCACCCCAGGGTGCAACTGCACAAAGGAAGAAGAAGAGAGGCAGCTCATGAGGGCTGCCACAGTATTACCTCCTCAAGACTTCCCCGGCAAGGATCTCCTTATGGCATCAGGTTCCTGGAGAGGAAGGATAATACAACCCCCTTCATAATCATTGTATTTGCATCTTAGTATCTCCTAACAATGCTCCTTCATGATGGAAAAGATTGTAGCCACTTACATGGATGAGGAAACTGAGGCCTTGAAAGGTAAAATAAGTATCCTCAACAACCTGAAAGGAGTTGGAAGGAAAGCTGAAACTCAAACTCAGGTTTCTTAATTATCAGTCCAGGGACCTATGCCTTCCTTAAAGCTCTAAACCACCTGTCGATCCTCTCCACTTTGACACACACATGCTCACACATGCACGTATTGTCCCAGACCCCAGGGGAGCTGAATCACCTGCACCAGTCAGGGAGTCAGGGTAACAGAGAGTCAGGACACCAGGTTCCCCATCCCCTCTCAGCCAACCATTACCGTGTTGAGTGCTAGGTTTCCTCGGACGGCGGGCGGGGTAACGCTATACAGCACAGCAGCCCCAGCCACAGCTCCCAGGAGCTGGGCTGCCATATAGCAGAAGGCACGGAGTAGGGACATCTGGGAGCCCACAAGGAAAGCAAAAGTGACTGCAGGATTGACGTGGGCTCCACTGATGTGGCCCACAGACTGCACCAGTGTAGCCAGGGCCAAGCCAAATGCCATAGCCACCTGCAGAACATGCAGGGGTCCAGGAGCCCAACGCAGTGAGGACCCCAGCCCGAAGAAGACATAGAAGAGGGTGGCAAAGAACTCAGCGAATATGGCCCTCCAAAAGGAGGCTGACCGCAGTTCCCACATGGCAGGGGGGATGGGCACAATGCCTGGGTCCCTGCTACCCCCGTGGCCTTGTCTGGGTGGATGGTCCCCTTTATAGAGGACTCTTAATCCCTGGGAGGGGCAGACTGAGGTAGCTGGTCCAGCCTCTTAACCCCTTCACAGCTGTGGAGGGCTAAGTCCCCTCCCATACATGGTAAAGATGCTGGATTTTCCCTCCTGTCTCAACTGGGAGATGAGCCAAGAGAGCCATGGCAGTGAGGGTGGGATTGGGGTCACAGCAGGAGAAACTATGAGAAGTGGGGGTGAAGACAGTGGGACTGGAAGAGTCTGCCCTTCTATATGTGTCAAAATTGGGGTTCATAGTCCTTATTGACATCCACATTAGAATACTCTTCAGCTCTCTTTGGAAGGTCCATCAAGCTGAGCTCACTTCATGGCATTTGGGGCTGAGCTCCTGGGGGCCTCAGCCTCCTCTGAGTCTGCCAGGGGTAAGGGTGGGGGTGGGGGTAAGGAGTGGGGTTCAGCAGGGAAGTTGGATAACTAAAGAGAATTCTTTAGTTCCCAGGGATTAGAAGCCTTTCTCCCATTGGCTAGTTTGGGCTGGAATCTGTGGACCCTGCAGCTCTGGGACAAAATAGTTCTGCTGTGTCTGGCTTTCTCTGAGCCCGGGTTCCCTACCCCCAGTCCATGACAGTACCTCCCTTTTCAAACGCTAGGCCTGGCTTTTTAAACGACAGGGACCAACAGAGAGAAGACACTCTCATCCCCGCATGGCCTGAGGGTTGGATTGGAGGGATAGGAATGGGAAAGGGACTCGTAGTTAAACCTTAGAATCAGCTTGTATTTCATCTTTCCTAACTCACATGGTCATAGCAAGAAGTAGTGAAAGGAAGGAAACTGAGTCATGGCTATGAAGCAATGGGAAGGTCTAATGTCCTCTAATACAGCCATGATCAGCACATCCTAAACCTTGATCCCTAGGGAAAGGTATGGGTGTGCTGGGATCAGATGTGGGGAAACAGCCGGTCAAGGAGAGGGAAAAGGATAATATGGGGAAGGAAAGTTTGGGGAAAGAGGTTCAGTTGTGCTCGGGCCTGGTGAGGGACTTGGGACCTAGGCGTGGGGTTGTGTGATGATGGAGAAGGTGGAATGGGACATACTGATAGGTTCTACCATCTCCACATAGTGGCAAGTCATACTGGCCACAAACTTTTCTCATAAACCACCAGAGAACAGAAATTTGAGGTGAGGCCTGCAAGAATGGTGCCCAGCATGGGTCCCACCCAGTACACCTATGGGGAGAGAGAAGGAACACAGATCAGGGACTGTGCGTTCTCCTTATAATACCCAGCTTGGGGATGGACAGAAAGAGAGTTATAGTGAAGGTAGAGGGTCCATCTAACCTATCCACTGGCAGGAAGAGTTGCTGAGAACAGGCCAGAGAGCACCCAAAGGGTTTGGAGCTCTCAATCACGTAGAAGAGAAACAGTCCACCAGACATCATTGGAATCTCCTATATTCTAGAAGTCTCATCAGTCTCCTGACTTCAGGCCCTGTGACCCTCGATGCATCTCTCCCAGTAATGCTCCCAGATCCCAGTCACCACTGCTGGCCTCAGGAAGCATGCAGGGTTCACACCGCCTCCAGAAAAGTTCCCCTGGACAGGAGAAAGAGAGAGGGTAGCACATCATGGTGTTAAGAGCAGAGACTTTGGCCACAGATACTCTGGTCCAATTAGGTGAGGATAAAAAGTGACAGAACTGGCTGGGTGTGGTGACTCACGCCTGTAATCTCAGCACTTTGGGAGGCCAAGGCGGGTGGATCACCTGAGGTCAGGAGTTCGAGACCAGCCTGACCAACATAGTGAAACCCCGTCTTTACTAAAAATACGAAAAATTAGCTGGGCATGGTGGCGGGTACCTATAATCCCAGCTACTGGGGAGGTTGAGGCAGGAGAATCGCTTGAACCCCCTGGAGGCAGAGGTTGCGGTGAACCGAGATCGCGCCATTACACTCCAGCCTGGGCAGTATAAACTGAGATATAATTTTTTTTTTTGAAACAGGGTTTCACCCTGTCACCCATGCTGGAGTGGAGTGGTGCAATCACAGCTCATTGCATTTTCAACCTCCTGGGCTCAAGTGATCTTCCTACCCCAGCCTCCCAAATAGCTGGGACTACAGGTGTGTACCACCATGCCCAGTTAATTTTTTTATTTTTTTGTAGAGATGGGGTCTCACTCTGTTGCCTAATCTGGTCTCAAACTCCTGGGTTCAAGTAATCCTGCCACCTCGGCCTCCCAAAGTGTTGAGATTACAGGCATGAGGCACCATTCCCCACCTGAGATAATGACTTTGGGACACAGTTTAACACTTACTTATAAAGATGAACAAATTACATAATTTTTTTTTTTTTTTTCTTTGAGACAGTCTCACTTTGTTGCCCAGGCTGGAGTGCAGTGGCGCAATCAGCTCACTGCAACCTCTGCAATTTTTATGCCTCAGCCTCCCAAGTAGCTGGGACTACAGGCGCCTGCCACCATGCCCAGCTAATTTTTGTATTTTTAGTAGAAACGGGGTTTCACCATGTTGGCCATGCTGGTCTTGAACTCCTCACCTCAAGTGATCTGCCCCTCTTGGCCTCCCAAAGTGCTGGGATTACAGGTGTGAGCCACCACGCTAGGTCAAATTACATAATTTCTGATTTAGCAACACCACTTCTCACTTATATACCCAAGAGAAACTTGGGTAGCACATCATGTAAATTTATGTAATTGTCGGCTGGGGGCAGTGGCTCACACCTATAATCCCAGCACTTTGGGAGGAGACCGGCGGATCACCTGAGGTCAGGAGTTGGAGACCAGCCTGGCCAACATGGTGAAACCCCATGTCTACTAAAAATACAATAATTAGTTGGGCATGGTGGTGAGTGCCTGTAATCCCAGTTACTTATGAGGCTGAGACAGGAGAATCGCTTGAACCCAGGAGGTAGAGGTTGCAGTGAGCCAAGATCATGCCACTGCACTCCGGCTGGGCCACAATAGCGAAACTCAGTCTCAAAAATAAAATAAAATGAAATAAAAGTAATTGTCAAGGTTCTAGTTTTTCTTTTGGGTGTATGGTTAGAAATGATGCTTAATCATTATTAAAAACAAGTAAGTGGGAGCCATATATAGGCCAATGAGGAGAGGATATTATGAACAACAAAATATTCTGTGTACCCCAAATTAATTAAAAACAGCAGTGACAACAATTACTACGTTCTAGTTGGGCAAGTTGTCCCTGCTATATATAGGTTACAGGAGGGCAGGGACCATGTCTAATTTTTCATCAGTGCAAACCTGGTGCTTAACACACAGAAGGCAGTAAATGAATATTTGTTGAATAGATTAGATTAGCATAAGCTTGCTTGCTTGCTTGCTTGCTTTTTCTTTCTTTCTTTCTTTCTTTTTCTTTCTTTCTTCCTTCCTTTCTTTTTCTTTTTTCTTTCTTTCTTTTCCTTTCTTTCTCTTCCTTCCTTCCTTCCTTCCTTCCTTCCTTTCTTTCTTTCTTTCTTCCCCTTCCTTCCTTTCTTCCCCTTCCTTCCTTCCTTCCTTTCTTCCCCTTCCTTCCTTCCTTCCTTCTTTCCTTCCTTCCTTCTTTCTTTTCTTTCTGACAGAGTCTCACTCTGGAGTGCAGTGGTGCCATCTCAGCTCACTGCAGCCTCCACCTCCTGGGTTCAAGCTTCCCAAGTAGCCGGGATTACAGGTGCACAGCATCACAACTGGCTAATTTTGTTATTTTTAGTAGAGACAGGGTTTCACCACGTTGACCAGGCTGATCTCAAACTCCTGGCCTCAAGTGATCCACCCGCCACAGCCTCCCAAAGTGCTGGGATTACAAGCCTGAGTCGTTGCACCTGGCCAGAGTAGCATAAGCTTCTGAGTCTCAGTTTCCTCTGTATCAAATAAGATAATGTAGGTAAAGAGCCTAGTACAGTGTCTGGCACAGAATAAAGCACTTAAAAACAGGAGGTACCTGCACCTGTAGTCCCAGCATATCAGGAGGCTGAGGTAGGAGGATCGCTTGAGCTCAGGAGTTAGAGACCAGCGTGGGCAATATGGCGAAACCCCTCCTGTACAAAAAATACAAAAATTAGCCGGGCACAGTGGCACACAGCTGTAGTCCCAGTTATTGGGGAGGCTGAGGTGGGAGGATGACTTGGGCCTGGGGGTAGAGGTTGCAGTGAACTGAGATGGCACCACTGCATTCCAGCCTTGGCGACAGTCAGGCCCTGTCTCAAAAAAAAAAAAATCGAAAATTTGGCTGGGTGTGGTGGCTTACACCTGTAATCCCAGCACTTTGGGAAGCTGAGGTGGGCAGATCATCTGAGGTTTGGAATTTGAGACCAGCCTGGCCAACATGGCAAAACCCCATCTCTACTAAAAATACACAAAAAAATTAGCTGGGTGTCATGGTGTACACCTGTCATCCCAGTTACTTGGGAGGCTGAGGCAGGAGAATCACTTGAACCCAGGAAGTGGAGGCTGTGGTGAGCTGAGATCACACCACTGCACTCCAGCCTGGGCGACAGCCTGTTTAATTTTTAAAAAATTTAAAAAGTAAACAGAAGCCACTCAGTGGGGTTTTATTAAGAGGAACAGGTAATCCCTAACCACCAATCCTGTAGCCTCTTATAATAAGAGACAGAACAGCAAAGGGCAGTTAATTCAATCTCTTGTAGACGACAAATAAAATGGCTAGGTTTCCTTATCTGCAGCTACCATCCTCTTGCCTTTATTCTTCATCAAACGTTGACAAGAACTCCATGGAGAACTAAACCTCGGCCCATTTCCTTTCACATCAGTCTCCCCACTTAGCTAAATGCCAGCCTCTTTCAAACCTAACTAGAGATGAACTCTCAAAAGCTTACTTGAGTTTTTGCATAGATATACATACAATTAGTATGTTATTGTTTTCTACTAGCCTAGCCTTTTATTTTTATTTTTTTTTTACAGACGTAGTCTCACTGTGTTGCCCAGGCTGGAGTGCAGTGGCACGATCACAGCTCATTGCAGTCTTAAACTTCTGGGCTCATGCCATCCTCCCACCTAAGCCTCCTGAGTAGCTGGGACTATAGGCATGTGCCACTGCACCCAGCTTATTTTTTGTAGAGATGAGGTGTTACTATGTTACCCAGGTGGGTCTCAAACTCCTACCGATCCTACCGCCTCAGCCTCCCAAAGTGCTGGGATTACAAGCATGAGCCATAGAACCTGGACTTTTTTTTTTTTTTTTTTTTTTTGAGACAGGGTCTTGCTCTGTCTCAAAAAAAGGAGAGACTCCGAGCTGGAGTGTAGTGGCGCAATCTCCCAGGCTCAAACAATCCTCCCACCACCTAAGCCTCACTGGGACTACAGGCATGCACCATCACACCTAGCTAATGTTAGTATTTTTTGTAGAGATGGGCTTTTATGCATGCTCCAGGGCTATCTTGAACTCCTAGGCTCAAGCAATCTGCCTGCCTTGGCCTCACAAAGTGCTGGGATTACAGGCGTGAGGCACCTCACTCAGCCTTAGCCTAGCCTTTTTAAACAAAACAACAACAAAAAACAAATACAGTCCAGGCACAATAGTTCATGCCTGTAATCCCAGCATTTTGGGAGGCCGAGGCAGGAAGGATCACGAGGTCAGGAGATCGAGACCATCCTGGCCAACACGGTGAAACCCTGTCTCTACTAAAAATACAAAAAATTGGCCAGGTGTGGTGGCGGGCACCTGTAGTCCCAGCTACTTGGGAGGCTGACGCAGGAATATAGTGTGAACCTGGGAGGCGGAGCTTGCAGTGAGCCGAGATTGCACCACTGCACTGCAGCCTGGGTGACAAAGTGAGACTCCATCTCAAAAACAAAAAACAAACAAAAAACAAAAAAAGGCTGTGTCTCCCTTCAGAAGTGGGATGCACCTGCAGTCCTAGTTACTTGGGAGGCTGAGGCGGGGATCTGTGATGGTGCCACTGCACTCCAGCCTGGGCAACAGAGTGAGACCCTGTCTCAAAACAACAACACAAAATAACCAGGCCTCAGCCTGGTTCACTAAGCCTGTGGAGGTGGAGGATGCAGTGGGCCATAATTGTGCTACTGCTCTCCAGCCTGGACCACAAAGTGAGACTCTGTCTTAAAAAACAAAACAAAAACAAAAACAAAAGAAAAGAAATCTGCAAAGGAAGGTGACTTTGGAGAATTGCCTAGGAGTAAGGGGATTTCTGGGGTGTAACCCTCCTGGTTGATGCCAGGACACATTCCCATTCATCTTCATCTTTTTTTCTGGTTCACTTGTTCCCCCTGTAGCTATTATTCTACTTCATTCTCGTATTTGGGGTTCTTTTCAGGGGTTGCAAAATATTTTTAGCTATAGATTCTCCACTTTTCTTCTGGCCTTAAGTAAGTATGCAAATGTTTTTGAAGTTTTTTCCAACAGGAACTATGAAAATGGAGAAAGAGCGGGGCTTGGTGGCTCAAGCCTGTAATCCCAGCACTTTGGGAGGCTGAGACGGGCGGATCACGAGGTCAGGAGATCGAGACCATCCTGGCTAACACGGTGAAACCCCGTCTCTACTAAAAAAATACAAAAAAACTAGCCGGGCGAGGTGGCGGGCGCCTGTAGTCCCAGCTACTCGGGAGGCTGAGGCAGGAGAATGGTGTGAACCCAGGAGGCGGAGATTGCAGTGAGCCGAGATCGCGCCACTGCACTCCAGCCTGGGCGACAGAGCAAGACTCCGTCTCAAAAAAAAAAAAGAAAAAAAGAAAGAAAATGGAGAAAGAATGTGTAAAATAACAAATTTGAGTAATTACAAAGTTATTATAAATCTTAATGACTCCAGCAGTAATCACCCTGAGTTCTCTTTTATCTCTACACTTAACTGAGTTATCTCTTGATTACTAATGATCAGGCTTTCAAACTTTAGGACAGTGACAGTGATCCTAGCTTACTCCCCACTTCAATAAGGAAGGTTCCATTGCTCAGTCCCAGAGAGTGCTATACAACCATAATGGGCTGCAAGTGGTCTATATAGCTTAGGAAATCTGCAGGCAGAGCTATTTTTCTTGCTTTGTTCCTCCACAGTGGGTCCCATGTGGTTACCATAGTCACCTCTAAGGATGTCCAGGACTGACTCACCATCTTACTGCAGCTACTCCCTAGCCAGCCCATATCATCAGGACCTGAAGAATATATCAGGTTTGAGTTCCATAAACAATCTACGCTGGACAGGCGTGGTGGCTCATGCCTGTAACCTCAACACTTCAGGAGACCAAGGCAGGAGGATTACCTTGTCAGGAGTTCAAGATCAGCTTGGGCAACATAGCAAGACCCTGTCTCTATAAGAAATTTTTAAAAATTAGAGGGATTGGTGGCACATGCCTATAGTCTTAGCTACTCAGGAGGCTGAGGTGGAAGGATCACTTCAGTCCAGGAATTCAAGGCTACAGTGAGCTATGATTGTGTCACTGCATTCCAGCCTGGGTGACGGAGTGAGACTCTGTTTCTTTAAAAAAAAACAAAATAGTATTTTATTGCCTATCTGGCCAGGTTGTAAAAATATAAACAAATGTAAATATATAAACAAATTATATATATGAAAATATAAATAAATAAAATGTAAAAGGAAAATTAGCCAGTCATGGTGACTCATGCCTGTAATCCCAGCACTTTGGGAGGCCAAGGCAGGAGGATGACCTGAGGCCAGGAGTTCAAGGCTGCAGTGAGCTTATGGCACCACTGCACTTCAGCCTTGGTAACAGAGGGAGACTCTGTTCAAAACAATAAATAAAGGCCAGGCGCAGGGGTTCACGCCTGTAATCCTAGCACTCTGGGAGGCTGAGGCGGGTGGATCACTTGAGGTCAGGAGTTCGAGACCAGCCTGGCCAATATGATGAAGCCTGTCTCTACTAAAAATACAAAAATTAGCTGTGCATGGTGGTATATGCCTGTAGTGCCAGCTACTTGGGAGGCTGAGGCAGGAGAATGACTTGAACCTGGGAGGCAAAGGTTGCAGTGAGCTGAGATCATGCCATTGCACTCCAGCCTGGGTGACATAACAAGACTACATCTCAAAAAAAAAAAAGAAAAAGAAAAAAAGAAAAAGAAAAAAGAAAGAAAGAAGAAGTAAATAAAATAAAAATAATAAAAACAAAATAAAATAAATAAAAATAAATGAGCTAGGTGCAGCAGCACATGCCTGTAGTCCCCGCTATTTGGGAGCCTGAGGTTAAGGATTGCTTGAGGCCAGGAATTTAAATCCAGCCTGGACAATGTAGCCAGACCCTGTCTCTTAAAAAAAAAAATCAAAGTATAAATGAATTGATGTGTGAATCACATATAAACATAATTTATTATTATCATATATTGAATATCCTCTCTAGTGATTTCATTGTGGATGAATAGAGATGCAGTCCTCAGGGACTAGGTGACTATCCATCTCTGCTTCCACCATGCAGAATCTCTATCCCAGCCCCATATTCAGAATGCCAGGTCAGCATGTAACCCCACTCCATTGTGTGGACAGTTTCAGCAGGACAAAGGCCCCAGCATAGCACAAGCCAGCCCAGCAGCCCCTTTGGCTAGCTCCTGAGGCCCTCCCCACCCCCGACCTTCTCTCTCTTTCTCTGGTTATGCTTTGCTGACTGCTGACTACTGGCAAAGTCCAGAACAATCACCAAGCACTGAGTGCATCATCTTTCTCCCAACCATAGTTAAGGGATCCAATTAGCACTTGGATCAGGCCAGGGCTCCCACGAGTTAGAAATGGGATAATCCAAGAAATCAAGTAATAAAGAGATTAGCCCACCCTTGCCTCCTCCTTTCTTTTCCGAGGGAGTCAGATACAGCTTCAAGCCAGGCAGACCAATGCTCACTATGGGTCAGGTTCTGTTCTAAGCATTTTATATTTATCTCATGTATTGGTATTTTTTAGGGTTATGCCTTCAGTTTATTCCCTACTTACTCTATACCCTCTCTTTGGATGACCTCATCTACATACATCCACCTTAGCCTTGAAATGTATATCCATATATCTATAGAACATTTCACCTGGTTGTCTCACAGACACCTCAATTTAGCCTGTCCAAAACTTCACTGATTATCTTCTCATCCAAACATGCGTCTCCTTCTGCATTCCCTTATTAACTTATTAACTCAGAAAGTCAGAAACTTATGAATCAGCTTTGACATCTTCCCTCATCCTCTCACTTCCATCTAATGTCACCAAAGCTCCAAGAATTCCACTTCTTAGTTAACTGAGTCTGCACCACATTTCACCTGAGAACTCTAGCGGTCTCAGACCCTGTTGGTCCCTGTTTCTAGTCTCATTCCTTCCAATTCATTCTCCATATTGCTGCCAGCTTCATCTTTATATGGTACCTGTAATTTGTAACTTCTCTGTGTTCCCTTCAACAGCTCCTGAATGCCTGAAAGACAGTGTAATCTCCTTCTCATGGCATGTAGGCCACTTCATCATCAGCCTCAACTTTTCCAACTGCTTTCCTTGTCTCCCCAACATGAGACTCTGGCAATATTGTGTTCCTTGTGGTTCCTTCCAATACTTTGTTCTAAATTTCATAACCCAGTGCGTTAGTCTAAGCTGTTCCTGTTGCCTCAATGTCTTTCCCGTTTTGTGTTAAGTAAAATTCTATCATATTCTAATTATTTTGCATTAAAGTTAAGAATTACAGGCTGGGTGTGGTCAGCACTTTGGGGGGCTGAGGTGGGTGGATCACTGGAGGCCAGGAGTTCGAAACCAGCCTGGGCAACATGGCAAAACCCCGTCTCTACTAAAAATACAAAAAATTAGCCGTGGTGGTGCACATCTGTGATCCCAACTAGTTGGATGACTGAGGCAGGAGAACTGCTTGAACCTAGAAGGAGGAGTTTGCAGTGAGCTGAACTGTACTCCAGTCTGGGTGACAGAGTGAGAATCTGTTTCAAAAAAAAAAAAAAAAAGACTTATAATTACAATGAGCAACGAGGCAGGTAAATCATCTGAATGAGAAAGGTGAGTTTATCAAATGAATGGTCAGCCTGTAAAAGTGAAATAATATGAGAGATGACAAGCAAGGCTATTCCCTGAATAAGGAATAAAGTAATGGATGCGTCTTAAGTGACAGTGTGAGGGATGTGCAGTGATTGCTTCAGCTCTCACAGGAACCAAAGGGGAAATCCTACAGAAACACAATCCTGGAACCTTCTCATTACTACCAAAATGCCAAGTATTGACAGAGCAGGACTTTGCTGAAGGAAATCTCTTCCCACGTTTGTTCCTAGGCTCAAAAGGAATCCCGGCTCTCTTCTCACGTTATTTAGCTGACTGAAAAGTCTGGGCCATGCTGACTCCTAGTGGAGACAATGGGCCACTGCACTCCAAACTGGTGGCGAGGCTGGGCACAGCAGTTCACCTCTGTAATCCCAGCACTTTGGGAGGCCAAGACCAGCAGATTGCTTGAGGACAGGGGTTTAAGACCAGCCCGGCCAAAATGGTGAAACCCTGTCTGTATTAAAAATACAAAAAATTAGCCAGGCGTGATGGTGCATGCCTGTAGTCCCAGCTACTCGGGAGGCTGAGGCAGAAGAATCGCTTGAACCCAGGAGGAGGAGGTTGCAGTGAGTTGAGATCATGCCACTGCACTCCAGCCTGGGCGACAGAGCCAGACTTTGTCTCAAAAGAAAGAAAAAACAAAAAAATGGTGGAGAGAATGAGCCACTGCACTCCAAAAAATGTGGGAACAAAACTTTTTT
The DNA here is from genome assembly GCF_008728515.1 of Papio anubis. Lineage (NCBI taxonomy): Eukaryota > Metazoa > Chordata > Mammalia > Primates > Cercopithecidae > Papio > Papio anubis. Next base: position 51,122,675 of record NC_044984.1, read on the forward strand.
TTTTTTTTTATTCAGACAGGGTCTTGCTTTGTTGCCCAGGTTCACTGTAGCCTCAACCTCCTGGGCTCAAGCAATCCTCGTGCCTCAGCTTCCCAATTAGCTGGGACTACAGGTGTGTGCCACCACACCTGGCTAATTCTAAAATTTATTTTGTAGAGATAGGGTCTCCCTATGTTGCCCAGGCTGGTCTCGAACTCCTGGGCTCAAGTGATCCTCTCACCTCAGCCTCCCAAAGTGCTGGGATTACAGGCATAAACTACCGTGCCCAACCACCCTCTACTTTTATACTCATTTGCTTTAATGAGCACATATTCTGTGCTAAAGGGAACACTAAGGCCCTGGGGCACAGAGAACACAGTATTTAATCACCTTTCTTAAGAATTCACAGTCTAATGGGTGATATAGTTTCTCTCAGCAGCACTGGGGAGAATGGAGACCAGTTAGAAGGCTGATGCAGTTGATGGTGGGGGCTGGGTAGGAGTAGGGGGAATGTGATAGGGATTCAGTGACAATCAGTTATGTGAGAGGAGACAGACTGTGGGGAAAAGAGAGAGAGATCAGCCTGTTACTGGGTCTATATAGAAAGAAGTAGACATAAGAGACTCCATTTTGTTCTGTATTTGAGATACTGTTAATCTGTGACCCTACCCCCAACCTTGTCTTTGTAAGAGACATGTGCTGTGGTGACTCAAGGTTTAATGGATTTGGGGCTGTGCAGGATGTGTCTTTGTTAAACAAGTGCCTGAAGGCAGCTTGTTGGTTAATTCCCTCACTTGCTTAACCATTTCTGCTTTTCAAGCCATAGCTATGGCTTTTGGGAAGTCTCTTCCCACCTTTCCATATACTAAATCAGAGGCTTCACCTTTGTTTCCTTTGCATCCTGTATGACTTCAATCATGGCACCTAGTGAATCATACTGCAATGGCCCTGTGAACCCTTGAAGAAATCATGTTTTGTGAAAATGAACAAAGAAGGTAGGCAGCAGTCATATCACGTAAAGCCTTGTGACCATGCAAGGGAATTTGAGGCAGGCACCTTAAAGGATTTAAGCAGAGAGGTGGCATGTCTGACTATAATGCCAACATTGAATTAGAAGCAGATAAATAGAAGCTGGCAGATCAGCTTAGAAGCTACTCACATTTCTACATTGAAATGAGAAAGCCTTGGCCGGGTGTGGTAGCTCATGCCTGTAATCCCAGAACTTTGAGAGGCAGAGGCGGGCGGATTATCTGAGGTCAGGAGTTTGAGAAAAGCCTGGCCAACATGGCAAAACTCTGTCTCTACTAAAAACACAAAAATTAGCCGGGCATGGTGGTGGGTGCCTGTAGTTCCAACTACCTGGGAGGCTGAGGTAGGAGAATCGCTTGAACCTGGGCAGTGGAGGTTACAGTGCACTGAGATTATGCCACTGCACTCCAGCCTGGGTGACAGAGTGAGACTCCGTCTCAGTAAAAAAAAAAAAAAAAGAAGAAAGAAAAGAAATAAGAAAGGCTTAAGGTCAAGGATGACAGTGGCCTGAACTAGGGCCATGTCCACGATTCGAGGCAGTTAGAACTCTGGGAGAGGAGGAAGAATTTTTGGTTAATTATTTAGGCTTTTAAGTATCTAGGCCAGAGGCCAGGTATGGTGGCTCACATCTGTAATCCCAGCACTTTGGGAGGCTGAGGTGGGTGGATCAGGAGTCTGAGACCAGACTGGCCAACATGGTGAAACTCTGTCTCTATTAAAAATACAAAAATTAGGCCAGGCGTAGTGGCTCACACCTGTAATCCCAGCACTTCGGGAGGCTGAGGTGGGTGGGTCACCTGAGGTCAGGAGTTCAAGACCAGCCTGACCAATATAGTGAAACCCTGTTTCTACTAAAAATACAAAAATTAGCCAGATGTAGTGGCATGTGCCTATAGTCCCAGGTACTCAGGAGGCTGAGACAAGAGAATTCCTTGTACCTGGGAGGCAGAGGTTACAGTGAGCCAAGGTCGTACCACTGCACTCCAGCCTGGGCAACAGAGTGAGACTCAGTCTCAAAAAAAAAACAAAAAACAAAAAACAAAAAACAAATTACCCGGATGTGGTTGGCAGGCACCTGTAATTCCGGCTACTCAGGAGGCTGAGACAGGAGAATTGCTTGAACCCCACAGGCGGAGGTTGCAGTTAGCCAAGATCAAACCACTGTACTCCAGCCTGGGTGATAGAATGACACTACGTCTCAAAATATAAATTTACAAAACATATATCTAAAATCCTTTTTTTTGAGGGGTAGGAGGATGGAGGTGGGATGTATGTTGATATTGCACTGGCCAGCAGAACCTTGAGAAGTGGATTGATTTTTAAAAATGTGGGCCTGGCATGGTGGCTAACACCTGTAATCACAGCACTTTGGGAGGCAAAGGTGGGAGGATGGCTTGAGCCCAAGAATTCGAGAACAGCCGGGGCAACAAAGTGAAACCCTCGTTTCTACAAAAAAGTTAACCAGGCATGGTGCGTGCACTTGTGGTCCCAGCTACACGGGAGGCTATAGCAGAAATATCGCTTGTGCCTGGGAGATGAAGGCTGCAGTGAGCTGTGTTCGCCTTACTGTGCTGTATGCAGCGTGGGTGACAGAATGAGACCCTGTCTCAAAAAACAAAATAAAATGGAATGCAGATCTAAATGTTAAATATAGGCTGTTCGTAATCTCCTACCTCATACACTAAACCAAAATATTGCTACTTTTGGTTAAGTTCAGAAAAGCTGAGTTAAACCATCCGTTCCTAGCCTTGAACATATAAAACCAACATTAACAGTATTTATGCATTTAGTATTATAAACAACTGTAAATTACCCAATGGTTGCTATTTGCCAATATATATCTAGATGATGATGATGATGATGATTATTTTTTTTTTCTTTTTGAGATGGAGTCTTGCTCTGTCACCAGGCTGGAGTGCAGTGGCAGGATCTCGGCTCACTGCAACCTCCGACTTCCTAGTTCAAGCGATTCTCCTGCCTCAGCCTCCCGGGCAGCTGGGATTACAGGCGCGCGCCACCATGCCCGGCTAATTTTTGTACTTTTAGTAGAGGCGGGGTTTCACCATGTTAGCCAGGATGGTCTTGATCTCCTGACCTCGTGATCCGCCTGCCTCGGCCTCCCAAAGTGCTGGGATTACAGGCGTGAACCACCGCGCCCGTCCTAGATTATCCTCACTTAATTATTACTAAGGTCTGTATATAATTTCTATTTTAAAAATGAGAACACTAAGGCTCAGAAAAGTGGAATGAGTTGCCCAAACTCACAGTGAAGCCGGGATCAAAGCTAATTACAGTACTGTTTAATTTTTAAATCTATACTTTTAAGCATCTGGCAACACTACATCTCTAAAAGTTTTATGTAGTTCAAATGTGAGCAGCGTCCCTCTACGCAGAAAAACTGAATAAACAGCATCAACCACCGGGTAGAATCAGAAAAGAAACCGCTAACGCAGCCACCTCCCGCAGGGCGTCGCTCCTACGTCATAACACTGCGCGGCCGCCCCTCGCGCACCACGTGCTAGGGGAGCAGGCGGGCAGATGGCTGAGTCTGTAAGCGGGAGGCGTGTCCGGCTCATCCATGGCGCAAGATGGCGCTGCTTTTTGCACGTTCTTTGCGCTTGTGCCGTTGGGGAGCCAAACGATTGGGAGTTGCCTCCACAGAGGCCCAGAGAGGTAGGATTATCTCTTTTTACTCTTTTACCTCCAGAATGGCTTCCGTCTATTATTCCCAGACCCGACTCCGAGAAGCAATTCCAACCCTCTCGGGTCTTTTCCTTCCCCCACCTGCCTTGGTCTCTAGATTCCAAACCTTTGACACCATTTGGTTTCTTTAAATTCCGGGACTTCCTCAATCCGAGTTTTTCAGCTCCATGAGCTATCCATACTAAAGCGACCCCCCGACTCTCTTGCCCGCTTGGCATTCTGACTCTTCCCTAGTTGCTTGTGTCTCATGACTGCCTGCCTTAGATCTGAATATATCACCAGCCCTAGGGTTCTAGCCCCTGTTATTATCCCGTCTTTTTGCTCTGCCCGCAGGCGTCAGTTTCAAATTGGAAGAAAAAACCGCCCACAGCAGCCTGGCACTCTTCAGAGGTGATACGGGCGTCAAATATGGCTTGGTGGGATTGGAGCCCACCAAGGTGGCCTTGAATGTGGAGCGCTTCCGGGAGTGGGCAGTGGTGCTGGCAGACACAGCGGTCACCAGTGGCAGACACTACTGGGAAGTGACAGTGAAGCGCTCCCAGCAGTTCCGGATAGGAGTGGCAGATGTGGACATGTCCCGGGATAGCTGCATTGGTGTTGATGATCGTTCCTGGGTGTTCACCTATGCCCAGCGCAAGTGGTACACCATGTTGGCCAACGAGAAAGCCCCAATTGAGGGTATTGGGCAGCCAGAGAAGGTGGGGCTGCTGCTGGAGTATGAGGCCCAGAAGCTGAGCCTGGTGGATGTGAGCCAGGTCTCTGTGGTTCACACGCTACAGACAGATTTCCGGGGTCCAGTGGTGCCTGCCTTTGCTCTCTGGGATGGAGAGCTGCTGACCCATTCAGGGCTTGAGGTGCCCCCGGGCCTCTAGTATTTCCATTACTGGAGTCCCTAATCACGCTCTTGGCCAGCCTCCTTTTGAAAATGTCTGAAGCCTTTTTACTTTGCCTCAAGCAACCTCTAGCTCCCGCAATTCAATGTTGGGTCCTTTGTGCAATATCATAATCATCTTCCTCATCCCCTACCTTGTGAAAGCTAGGCATACAGCCAAACCCTCCTTCTCCCACCCACCAACTACTGCCAATTTCCTAGGCTACCATGGGTGATATATCTTCCCTGACCTGCTTCCTTCAGTCCCTCTGCTTCCCTTTGCCCAGACCTTTCTCAGACTGTATTCCATCCTGGGGTCTTATCATTCAGCTTTGTTTGAATTTATTAATCACCGTGATACTTCTCCCTCCCTTTGCCCACATGTAACTTGTTTGTTCTTGGGGCTCTACCAGATCGCTGAAGAGTAAATCCTTTCTACCTCTGGCTGAAGGAGTGGTACAGTCAATGACTTTGCCCTTTTTCTACAGCACATTCAGAGTTTGGGCTCTGGCTCCCTCAGTAAGTGCTTTATTAACTCAGTGTGTCAAAATGAAAACAGAGCCCTCCTTCCCCAGTAGCTCAGTGCCACAGACCTTCAGCCCTAGACAGCTGTAGCTATCCTTACCCTGAGTCCATCTACCTTAATCTATACCTCTGACACCCAGCCAGTCTATCATAATCATTATCCCAGTTATAACCATGACCAAAGGAGAAGAGAGATACTTGGGGGATATCTAGGGTATGAGTGCTAGAAACTGTTGATTCTTTTATTTATTTTTTGAGACAGTCTCACTCTGTCACACAGACTGGAGTGCAGTGGCATGATCTTGGCTCACTGCAACGTCTGCCTCCAGGGTTCAAGCGACTCTCGTGCCTCAGCCTCCTGAGTAGCTGGGATTACAGGTGTGTGCCACCATGCCCGTCTAATTTTTATATTTTTAGTAGAGATGGGGTTTCGCCATGTTGGCCAGGCTGGTCTCAAACTCCTGGCCTCACGTGATCCACCCACCTTGGCCTCCCAAAGTGCTGGGATTACAGGTGTGAGCCACCATGCCTGGCCAACACTGTTTGTACTTGAGAAGTTCCATCTTCATTTCTGCCACAGTTGGAACTTCCCGAGGAAGGAGGGAGGCCTGAGGTTTTTTTGCACAATCTGTTTCAGAGCCTGTTTAGACTCAAACCTACACTTCCCTTGGCAGCAGAATATACTTAACCTAAAGCAGTATTTGGAGTTGAGAAAAACCTGGCAGGGTAAGTGAATATGTACTGTTTGGTAGAGTAGGTAGAGAAGCTGTGCTCTGACCCCGTGATTCCATCTTTTTCTCCCTTCTATGATGGTGATGAAGCTAGATACCCCTAGGGAAGAAAGAAGGACTGGGTTTAGCAAAAATGATTTGATAATTAAAGTTTATTTGAACACAAAATACTTTCTCTGTCTATAAAATTGGCTGTTAGCAGTAGCAGCAGCATGTCCTGGCCAAGGGGAGTAGATCTCTCCAGACTACTAAAGCCATGTACGTAGCCATTCCCACTTCCCATATTCTGTGGATATATACATGTGCATGGTAGCTAGAGTCCCTCCACCAGAGTGTCTTTCTCTCATGATGGTTTCTTCAGGGAGAGGAAGAGGAGACCTGGGTGAAGAGCTGGGATGGTTTTGAGTGGGGCAAGCCATTAGGCTGTACCTTGAAGCCCATTCTCTCTGGATAGCTCTACTGCAGGTGTCCACTGAGGCCCTTCTCTGTACTCTGTCTGCTGAGGGAATGGGGTATTTTGACTCTCATAGAAAGCACTAGCCTAAGTCACCACATGACTGCTTGGTCCCCACTGAAGCAGTGTAGCTCTCCATAGCATTTTTGGTGGTTATGGATTACATGTGTGGCCAGCTCATGCTTTTTCTTGAGCAGGGGCTCTCCATGACCTGTGCTCATACCATGCTTTCTAAGTTCTCTTTAGACAGGGCCTCAGCTGCTGCCTCAGCCTGAGTGTCAGAGAGTGTGTAGGAATCCTGGTAATCTTGAAGCAGTTTGACCACCTCCAGATGGTTGAACTGCACAGCATCATCCAGGGGAATGTTGCCCCATCTGAAAGGAATAATGATATGATCAGGCAAAGGAGACATGGAGAGTGTGGTGGTTGTATGTATTTGCATGGTGGCTGGAGGGTAGGTAGAGAAGCTGTGCCCACCCTCCTCCACTTTTAGCCTAATACTCACCTGTCCTTGGCAAAAGGATTCACTTTGCAAGCCTCGATCAGGAATTTAACAACTTCGATGTGTCCTAGGAATACGGGCAGAAGGAAAATGAGAAGGCACAGGTCTTGAACCCTTTGGTGCAGACACTTAGCCACTGAAGTCTTTACCAAGAGGGGAGCGGAAAAGGCTTCTTCCCATTTTGTACCCTGCAGCACCCAGTAATAGTCTAGCTGCAAAGCGAAGGGTGTCTAGATAAAACTAGTTGCTGCCCCTATAACCTTGAGAGCACATATAACAAAGGAACTTTTGGTGAAAAAGAAAGGGTCTTATGATTGCCCTCCCATCCTTAACCCTTCAGTACCTTCAGCTGCAGCAACATGCAGAGCTGTGCGCGAGTCATAGTCTTTCTGTTCCATATCCATGGCCGACAAGGCAAACCTGAGGGTAGTGGGAAAGCAGCTAGAGTTGCCTAGATCAGACTGGAATCACAGGTGTTCTTTGTGAGCTGGTGTCAGACTGGATGAGTTTCAGAGAAGTGAAATAGCCTATACCCAGATTTGTAGGCTCTCAATAATCTTTTTTCCATACCCAGATGAGACTATTATACCCATATTAGAGAGATGGGAATGTGATGCTGCCAGAAATACCACTCACTGCCTACCTGTGGTAAGTGCCCATTGGAGGCAGGGTACCTACTTCCTCGGACTCTGCTCTTAACACTCAATAACAACGGCTAACATGAATTATAGAGCAGGCAGTTTACTTAAAAAAAAGTCTCCTTTTTAAAAAAAAGTCTAATTTAAATGCAATCTGTATCCATTCTGTCTAATTCCAAAGCTGAAGCACTTAACTGTTTTGCTATGCTGCCTCCCAATAAAATCTCTGACCAGGAATATTTTATTGTGTGTATTTGGTCAACAGTAGCATTACCTTCGAAGAGCTGAGACATCACCACTGTAGGCCGCAAATAACAGGTTGACCACAGTCTTGTTCTGGAACACAAATCATACCCTCCTGACATTAATTGAACTCACCTATGTCAGCTCTGCCCTGTGACCTTCCTCCATGGGTGCTTAGTCAAGGGTATTGCTGAAGTGCTGAAGTGTTATGGAGTGCGCTACTCTGAAATACTTTTTGTTTTTTTGTTTTTGTTTTTGAGACGGAGTCTTGCTCTGTCGTCCAGGCTGGAGTGTAGTGGCGTGATCTTGGCTCACTGCAACCTCCACCTCCCGGTTTCAAGCGATTCTCCTGCCTCAGCCTCCCAAGTAGTGGGACCACAGGCGCATGCCACCATGTCCAGCTAATTTGTATTTTCAGTAGAGACAGGGTTTCACCATGTTAGCCAGGATGGTCTTGATCTGACCTCGTGATCCGCCTGCCTCGGCCTCTCTGGGATTACAGGTGTGAGCCACCGCACCTGGCCTTTGAAATATTCTTACAAGCCACCTGGAGTTTTCCTTACCCGAACTTCTCCCCCTTCACGCCGTGGGTCTAACTTCCGAGCACAGTGCCTCAGGTTGTCATAGTTGTGGAAATTGAAGAGAGACACCAACTTCTAGAATTGTAAGCCAAAAATACTGTGTATTTACTCCTTACACTTAGTAGGAGCTCAAAATTGTTTTATTAAAATAAAAGTGGTACAATTAAACAAATTTATTGCTTCAAAAATATTAAGTACTATATGCAAAGCATCTCACCTGGCAGAAGCTGGTCCCCCTATAGCTGTTCCCCAGCTTGTCCAGTGGGGGTGACAGGCACATCATTCCCATGACATTGGGTACCACCAGGAGGATGGCTCCTGATATAGCTGACTTGGCTGGCAGGCCCACCTGGGGAACAGAATTGAAGCTGAGGATGACGTGGGTGTGCCCCAAATCAGAAAATAAACAAGTTAGGCTGTACTCTTAACAAGTTTACAAATGACTGCATGGCCACAATCCACCTCAACCTTTTGGCTTGTTAATTAGCTTCTTTTATTACTCCTGTCCTTTTCTTCTCTTAAAATTCATTGATTCAGCTAGAAAATATTTTCTGAAATACAGCATTCTGTGCTGGATGCTGTGATAGAACTAGCATTGTGGTATTAGGAGATAGGTAATAAACAGCTAAATAAATAGTGTTAGGAGGTAGGTAATAAACAGGTAAATAAATAGACAAGTAATTTTTAAAGTAATTGTGATAAGTAGTGAGAAGAAGTAGGGTGCTGTAAATAGAGGTAGAAGGGGGCCCACGTGAGACAGGGTGGTCAGAAAAGTCTTTCTTTGGAAATGACATCTAAGCTGAGACCTCAAGGAGAAGAGCCAGCAATGTGAAGCACAATTCAGGAGCTGCGACATCTCTCATTGGTTTTTTTTCTTTTTCTTTTTTTGAGATGGAGTTTTGCTCTTGTTTGCCCAGGCTAGAGTGCAATGGCACAATTTCGGCTGACTGCAACCTTCACCTCCCAGGTTCAAGCAATTCTCCTGCCTCAGCCTTCCAAGTAGCTGGGATTACAGGTGCACACCACCACTCCCAGCTAATTTTTTGTATTTAATAGAGATGGGGTTTCACCACGTGGGTCAGGCTGGTCTGCACTCCTGACCTCAGGTGATCCACCTGCCTCGGCCTCCCAAAGAAATATCTTTTTTTTTTTTTTTTTCTGAGACGGAGTCCTGCTCCATCACCCAGGCTGGAGTGCAGTGGCGCAATCTCGGCTCACTGCAAGTTCCGCCTCCCGGGTTCACGACATTTTCCTGCCTCAGCCTCCTGAGTAGCTGGGACGACAGGTGCCTACCATCATGCCCGTCTAATTTTCTGTGTTAGCCAGGATGGTCTCGGTCTCCTGACCTCGGATCTGCCCGCCTTGGCCTCCCAAAGTGCTGAGATTACAGGCGTGAGCCACCGCACCCGGCCAGACATCTCTTTATATATTCAAGGAACTTGGTGTTTTTGAGAAACTCATCTAAGGAGTCTCAACCTAATTGCTTTCCTGGAAGTTGGTGAATGAGAGGCAGGAACAAGCTTCCACCTCTATCTTCAGAGAGTCAGTGTTCTCTCTTCTTAGCACTGGGCACATGACAGATGGATGGCAGAGCCAGAAACTCACGTGGAAGGCAAACTGGCCAGAGAAGTCATACATGCCGCAGGAATGCATGAGGCTGAGGGTGTTGCGCACTGCTTCAGCACTCAGCACACTCTCGCCTGTGATGGGGCAGATCCCACCATTGGCGAGGGTGGCTGCCATGACACTGCCTGATTCACAAGTGACCTCCACAGAGCACAGCTATGAAAACAAAGAATAGGTGAAGATGTGATGTGAACCTGCACATGGTACCCTCCGGTGTAGGGCAAGGACAGTCTGTCCTGTTCCCTCGGCCCTGAGCAGTGTTTTCTTACCTGGAAGTAGAGATCAAGGGCAGCCATCATGTCCACCCCCTTAGGAAAGCACTGCAAGGAAGAGAGGGGAGAGCATTTCTCTTCAGGACATCAGCAGCCCTTTCACATTGTCAGGGTCTCGGCCGAAACCCCCAACCCCTACTGCCCTTCCACTAGCAGCAGAATTCCCAGGGACTTTCTCTCCCAGCCTCTCCTGGTTACCTTCTTTTCCTTGAGATAATAGCCAATGGCATAATTCCGATCCCCTGTTTCCTTCTCCGACTGGAATCTGAAGCAAACACCCAATTTAGTACTTGAAGTTGGAGGAATAGGTGTTGGGAGAAGGCGAAAAATTACCTTCCCTGAGAGAGACAGAACTACATCACACCACAAACTAAATGAACCCCTTTATAACTTCTCACAGTAATATTAGAGGAAATTTCTGAACCTCAGCAAACACTCAGCATAGCTTTGTTATAAAGTAAACCCAAACCAAACACCCCAAACTGTCTAGTCATCTAGTCTAGGAAAACTGGTGAAGTTTTTGGCTTTGAAAGTCTTGGCAAGAAAGGGCTTAGGCACAAACCATCACACTCTCTCATTACGTACTAATTAGTAATGGAAAAAATTATTTTACAAGGTAAACAAATGTTAATGAAGGGACTCAGAGGAAGCTGGAGGGCCAAAGGATTTCTTCCTCCTAAGATTCTCTCTCCCCCATTCCTCTTGTCCCCATCCTAAGTACACACAGATACACCACAATGCTTTCGGTCAGTCCTCTGAATAGGGACTTACGTGGCATTGCTGAAACCCATGTATTCATTCCCAGCCATTTTGTTGAGATACTGCAACACCTGGAAGCGAAAAAGGGACATTGAGGCTCCACTTGACTAAGAAGCTCTATTAATACCTCACAGGCTGACTAGCCCTTCTGAACTCAGGTCTTGTCAAGAGGCTTTCCTCTCTGAGGCCAGCAGATTTCCACACTTCTGGAAATAAGGCTTCTAGTATGGGCTGGTGCACCTGGTAGTGGAGTTAGAGAGCCACTGGGGCAGCTGGAGAGGACAGCATGCTGTGGAGAAATGCAGCCAGGGGCCAAGTAGCAAGGGAACTTACAAAATCAAACTTCTCTGCTTTGTTACAGTCCATCTGCAGAGAAAGAGAGAGATGTCAGTCTTCTAAGCCTAGGAGGATGACAGAGGGAAGGGTCAGAAGGATCTAGTGGAGTTCAAGTGTTAGACTGGTCCTGCTGCTGCAAATGTGTTCAATTTTATATATATATATATATATATATATATATATATATATATTTTTTTTTTTTTTTTTTTTTTTTTTTTTCCCTGAAAACACCGCACTTCCATTGGCTCCTCTCTTTCTCTTGAGGCAGAGTCTTGCTTTTTCACCCAGGCTGGAGTGCAGTGGCATGATCGTGGCTCACTGCAGCTTCGACCTCCCAGGCTCAAGTGATCCTCCCACCTCAGCCTCTGAGTAGCTGGAATTACAGGCATGAGCCACCTTGCTGGGCCATCCCACTTCCATTCTCAATCCAAACCCTCATCCCTGACTCCCACGTTCATTTTCCTGACTCTAATCCTGTCTCCCAGCCCCACCCTATCCCTGATCTCCATCCTCATTCCTTACACCCCATACTAGACCTTTACTCTATCCCATTGGCCAGCATGATGGTTCATGCCTGTAATCTCAGCAATTTGGGGGGCCGAGGTGGGAGGATCACTCAAGCCCAGGGGTTTGAGACCAGCCTGGGCAACATAGGATAGACCCTGTCTCTCTCTCTCTCTGTACAATACACACACACACACACACACATATATATATTTTTGAGACAGAGTCTTGCTCTGTCACCTAGGCTGGAGTGCAGTGGCACAATCTCGGCTCAACTGCAAACTCTGCCTCCCGGGTTCACACCATTCTCCTGCCTTAGCCTCCTGAGCAGCTGGAACCACAGGTACTCGCCACCACGCCCGGCTAATTTTTTGTATTTTTAGTAGAGACGGGGTTTCACCGTGCTAGCCAGGATGGTCTTGATCTCCTGACCTCATGATCCGCCCGCCTCGGCCTTGGCCTCCCAAAGTGCTGGGATTACAGGCGTGTGCCACTGCGCCTGGCCTCTTTTTTTTTTTTTTTTTTTTAAAGTTCCTACTTAGATGGGAATGGGATGAGGCAGGTCCCAGATACAGGTTTGTAGATGGAGCCATCACAGAACAAGGGGAGAGACTCAGCCTCATTTCCTCACCCAGACTCATTGCTTACTCATGTGTCAATTACAGAGTCAATACCACAGGGACTGTGACACCTGAGTCCCTGGGGGGAGGATTCCTAACACCACCTTCCTCAGGAGGGGCTGTGATTGGCCCCAGGGTGTTGCTGCCCAGCTGCTCCCAGGTTCTTGCTCAAGCTCTGGGAGACCTACAGCTGATGGGCTAGTTTGACACCCTGTTCAAGGCCAACTCACAGTTCCAGGTGACGTGAATAACTGCCCTGGCCTGGCCATTCACCCTTCCCTGCAGGTGTCCCACACCCAGAAATGGCCAATCAGTGCCCAGTAGTGCTGTCCTCCCCTTGTCTCTGGCATTTGGCCCTTGGTCCTAGGCAGGGGTCAGGACCTGCTCACTTCTCTAAGAGTCTGGAAGCTCTAGGCTCTAGACTCATGGGTGGGGGCAGGGAACAGTACTAGTGGGGGTGAGGGAGGTGGTGCAGTCTCTTTTACTGACATCGTCAGCATAACGTGGGTCCCTGCTGTGCCTCATGTGCCTTCTGGGGACCCTCAAAGGAATCAGAGCCCCACCAGTCTCCCCGGAGAGCTGAACAAATATGAGGGATACAGGAACACAGGAGCTTAGAGGATAATACCTGTCAGAAGGTTAAGGTGGCACTGACCTTGATCAGGGAGCTGACAACAATGGCACCAGCATTGACCATGGGGTTATGGGGGATTCCTGGGGAAATACAAACCACCAAGAGTCTTAGCCACTGAACAAAGCCTCCCTGACAGCCCGCTCATTTTGTGGGTTACACAAGAAAGATTGCTTGCTAGGGAGAAAGGCATGACAGGGCTAATCGGGAAGGGCAGAGAAACAAAAAAGGCTGGGGGATGGGGTGGGGGTAAGGAGGAGGGGACGGCTATAAGTACGGTCTGAGCCTTGGTAGTGCTCACCTTCCTCATTGAGGGAGAGCTTGTTGTAGCGCAGGCCACTAGGCTCTTTGCCCACAAACTTGTGCACGTAGTCAGTGCCTAGGGTGCTTATGGAGATGGCATAGGTGAGGGGCTTCACACAGGACTGCAGGCAGAAGGGGATCTTTGTGTGGCCCACAGAGTGCCTGGAGGCAGACAGATGCCATGAAAGGGGTTGGCCTGTGTTCGGCACCTGTGCCCTGCCTCCCCTTCCTCTTGCCCAGCATCTCACCGCTGACCATCCACAGTGCACAGGGAGACACCCCACAGGTCTGGGTTTGACTTGGCCAGCTGAGGGATGTAGGCTGCCACCTGGACATGAATGGGTAGAGAAAAGGGAGATGGATGTGGAGAAAAGGAATAGAGTTGAGGATGAGGGTAAAGACAATCTTTTAGATAAAAGCTAAAATTCTGTCTTCTATAGGGCAGAAGGGTTCCCTCCTGCCTGTTGCTCCCAGAAATTCCGAGCCTTAAGTCCTAGAAGGCCATATCTTTCTGTATCCCCAATCCTGTAGAGATAGCAGTAAAGCTAATGGAAGTTAAAAAAGGAGAATTCTGAGGTCACCTTCCCCTTTTGCTTCTTAGGCTCAATTACCATATAAATCCCTTTGAAGACTGTATTATAGACTCTTGATTCCCTCACCTGCTCTAGGAATCATGTGTATAGAAACACATGAAGCCAGGTCCCCATTTACAGAAGTTCTGCTTCTCATTTCTCATTCATAGGATTCCCAGCCGCAGGAAATCTCTGAGAAGCAAGGTATATCTAGATGTGGTGGCTCATGCCTGTAATCCCAGCAGTTTGGGAGGCCGAGGTGGGTGGATCACTTGAGGTCAGGAGTTCGAGACCAGCCTGGCCAATATGGCAAAAACCCATCTCTACTAAAAATACAAAAATTAGCTGGGCATGGTAGCATATGCCAGCTACTCGGGAGGCTGAGACAGGAGAATCACTTGAACCCGGGAAGTGGAGGCTGCAGTGAGCTGAGATTGCATCATTGCACTCCAGCCCAGGTGACAGAGCAAGACTCCATCTCAGAAAAAAAAAAAAAAAAGATATTTGGCCCAGGTCCCTGACCCCTCCCTTAGTCCCCTGGCTCTCACTTTGCCTCCAGTGAGCTCTTTGGCATCCTCAAAGATGCGATCCACATGGCCTGTGAACTCCTCAAAATCAGGAATGACAAACTTCTTTCGGAATGCCTGGGTCAGGAGCACAATGTTGCTGCTCACACACCTGGATCCCAGATACGATTGGATTAGGGGGCTAGAGAGATGCAGCTGGGACTCACTCTGGAGCCATGGAAGTCGCGAATAAAGAAGGTTGAGTGGTCTTCCGGTTTGGGATCAACAGCTCTGTTACCTTTGGCAAATCAGTTTGCCTTTCTATGTCTTAGTTTCCTTACCTGTAAAATGAGGGGTTTTAATGATGTGGAAAGACTATGTCTTGGGATATGAGAAAAAAAATAAATATCAGAATAATATGTATGTATGTTACCTTGATATTTAAAAAATCCTAAATCATGAAAGTATATTTACATATATTCATGTATGTGTGTCAATACATAGGACATTATCTAGAAGATACCCACTAATCTGTTAATATTTACTTCAGGGAAAAGAGGATAGGATTGAGTAGGGAGGGAAAGGAGAACATGTATTTCTATATTGTTTGAACTCTTATAATGAGTATTCATGTATAACTTATATAATAAGTAATAAAATAAAATGAGGAATTGAACTATACAATTCCCAAATTCCTCCCTGCTGTGAGAGTCTACGTCCACAGGACAGTTTTCAGAGAGCAGTGCCCTTGTTTCTGGGGCCCTCACTTTCGGAAGAGATCTCGGTCCAAGAGGCCACCACTACTGGACTCTTGGACCACACGGTGCATCTCGCTCATGCAGTCTTGGAGCCGAGGATCTGATGTCTGCAGTCCAGTGGCCTTTAGTGCCTTTAGAGGAAAGAAGAGACCGGAAAGGTCAGCTACAAGGACAGTGATGTACTCCTCATAATCTTTCCCAGTGGATACCCGATTAGCTGAACCCCAGTCACTACAATAGGTGGAACAAATGGGTTTGGAGAATAAGAAAGGAGGGGATGGAGCAACTCTGAAGGCTAACAAGGGTTTCCTGTCCTTTTTCCAGAGGGTTTAATCTTCTGACCCTGGGGCAGGGATGGGCTTGTCTTGTCAGCCTAGACATCTGGATTCTCATCCATCTGTATGCTTCACCCTCATGTAGCAACCCATTAGCTGCCCTGCACTTGTCATACCCTCGTTTCCCCACTTTTCAGAGATCTTAAGGAATTAGCATCCTGAACAGGTAGAGAGCAACTTACAGTGGTGAACTTGTGGATAGGGATTTGTTCCTGTCCTTCAGCAATAGTGTAGAAGAGCAAATCACCCAGGCGGGACAGCATGCCACTTTCTGATGAATCACTGGGGGCAGAGAATGGGGAGGAAAGTGGGGCCTGAGAACTGCCACCTGCTCCTCCTTCTGCAACATGGGCTTATAAGTAGGTGAGTGTCCTCATTCTATGCCTCCTCCTTAAACCATCTGATCTATGCCTATAAATCTAACTTTCATGTCTGTCCTAAGAAGTTGTAGATCTTTTCTCTAGCTTTTACTCCTGACCTTCAGATCTTTATTTTTAGCTCCCTTCTCACACTTCCACCTATCGGTGCCCCACAAGCACTGATAACTCAGTATGTCCAAACCTGAGTCATCTTACCTCCTTTCCTCTTCTTCTCCTCTTGTTTCCCACCTGGGTTAACAGCATTACCACCCACCTGGGTGCCAAGCTGGAAATGTGGCATCATTTTGATAGTTTCCACACCTTAAGTCCATGCTTAGTTGGTCACCAACATTGGATGAATCTGCCTCATAATGTCTCAAATCCACCCTCTATTCTCCTTTTCCCTGTGCCAGCATGCTGTAGTAGACCAGTTTGCCCCATAATAGCTGTGTGATCTTGAGCAGTTTGCTTAATATTGCCTTGCTTCCTTATCTGTAATATAAGGGTAGTAATGTCTACTTCACCTGGGTGACATGAGGCTTAAGATAAAAATTCCGTGAAAAACTGTCTGACACAAAGTAGATGTTCAATAAATCATATATATCATCAGCTCCTTATTCCCTTTTACCTAATTGCCACTACACTCTCTTGACTTTCAATCCGTCTTTTTTATTTTTTATTTTTTGAGACAGTGTTTCACTCTTGTTGCTTGTTGCTTCAATCCATCTTCTAAAATGTGCTAGTGATCTTTTTTTTTTTTTTTTTTTTTTTGAGACAGAGTCCAGCTCTGTTGCCCAGGCTGGAGTGCAATGGTGCGATCTCAGCTCACTGCAACCTCTGCCTCCCGGGTTCAAGCAATTCTCCTGCCTCAGTCTCCTGAGTAGCTAGGATGACAGGTGTGTGCCACCATGCCCGGCTAATGTTTTTGTATTTTTAGTAGAGACGGGGTTTCACTATTTTGGTCAGGCTGGTCTGGAACTCCTTACCTCGTGATCCGCCTGCCTCGGCCTCCCAAAGTGCTGGGATTACAGGCATGAGCCACTATGCCCGGCCAAAATGTGCCAGTGATCTTTCTAAACTCAAATGTAATTTCTCTACTCAAAAACATTTGGTAACTCCCTATGCCTACAGAATAAGCTCTTGAAATAAGAAAGTAGGCCAGGCGTGGTGGCTCACACCTGTAATCCCAGCACTTTGGGAGGCTGAGGTGGTTGGATCACCTGAGGTTAGGCGTTCGAGACCAGCTTGGCCAACATGGTGAAACCCCATCTCTATTAAAAATACAAAATTAACTGGGCGTGGTGGCACATGCCTGTAATTCCAGCTACTACAGAAGCTGAGGCAAGAGAATTGCTTGAACCTGCAAGGCGAAGGTTGCAGTGAGCTGAGATCTCGCCATTGCACTCTATCGTGGGCAAAAAGAGCAAAACTCTGTCTCAAAACAAACAAAAACTTGGTAGGCCATTAAAAGCTCTTTAAAACCTGCCAATTGGCCAGGCATGGTGGCTCACGTCTGTAATGCCCGCACTTTGGGAGGCCAAGGTGGGCAGATCACCTGAGGTCAGGAGTTTGAGACCAGACTGGCCAGCATGGTAAAACCCCATCTCTACTAAAAATACAAAAACTAGCCAGGCGTGTACTTGGGAAGCTGAGGCAGGAGAATTGCCTGAGCCTGGGAGGTGGAAGTTACAGTCAGTCGAGATTGCGCCACTGCACTCCAGCCTGGGTGACAGAGTGAGACTTTGTCTCAAAAATAAATAAATAAATAAATAAAACCTGCTCACTTAACTTCCCTATTCCCCATCATGCCCACACACTCCAGATGTAACAGGCAATATAGATGGTTCCCCAAAATGGGCCGGGAACTGTGAGGCTTCCTGGCCTTTGCTTATGCTATAACTTCTGCATAGAATGACCTTTGCTTAGTATGGTCCTGCTCATTCTTCAAGGTCCAGATCAAATGTCGCCAACTCTGTAAAGGCTTCCCCAAACCTCCAGGTATTGCTTATGCTGCCGGTTTGACACAACACACCATCTTACTGACAGAAGGATCTCCCTTGCTCCACTGTTAGGTCTTTGTGTTTTACACATCTTTTTTATACATCTTTGTCTTCCTAGCACTGAGCAAAGTCCCTAGCACACAGTGGGTCTTCAATAAGAATTACTAAATTGTATTGCTGGCAAGGTCCCTGTGCCCCAAAGTATCTCTCTGGCTTATAGCACCTAAAATTCCAGGTACTGAAGACTTCTTAGTTTTCAAGACTTCCATTAATATGTTAAAATATTTAGAGGAGGCCGGGCGCGGTGGCTCAAGCCTGTAATCCCAGCACTTTGGGAGGCCGAGACGGGTGGATCATGAGGTCAGGAGATCGAGACCATCCTGGCTAACACGGTGAAACCCTTTCTCTACTGAAAATACAAAAAATTAGCCGGGTGTGATGGCAGGCGCCTGTAGTCCCAGCTACTCGGGAGGCTGAGGCAGGAGAATGGCGTGAACCCGGGAAGCGGAGCTTGCAATGTGCCAAGATCAAGCCACTGCACTCCAGCCTGGGCGACAAAACTAGACTTTGTCTCAACAACAAAAAAAGAGAGAGAGCCAGGGTCTTGCTCTGTTGCCTGGGCTGGAGTACAGTGGTGTGATCTTGGCTTACCACAGCCTCAAACTCCTGGGCTCAAGTGATCCTTCCACCTCAGCCTCCTGAGTAGCTGGGACTACAGGTGTGTGCCACTACCTTTGGTTAATTTTTTAATTTTTTTGTGTAGATGGGGTCTCACTGTGTTGCCCAGGCTGGACTCAAACTCCTGGGCTCGGCCCAGCATGGTGGGTCACGCCTGTAATCCCAGCACTTTGGGAGGCCGAGTCGGGTGGATCATGAGGTCAGGAGATCGAGACCATCCTGGCTAACATGGTGAAACCC
>NC_044984.1:51141529-51151878 GCF_008728515.1 Papio anubis
CGTCTCTACTAAAAAATACAAAAAACTAGCCGGGCGAAGTGGCGGGTGCCTGTAGTCCCAGCTACTCGGGAGGCTGAGGCAGGAGAATGGCATGAACCCGAGAGGAGGAGCTTGCAGTGAGCTGAGATCCAGCCACTGCCCTCCAGCCTGGGTGACAGAGCAAGACTCCGTCTCAAAAAAAAAAAAAAAAATATTTAGAGGAGTTTTTTTTTTAAGTAGAAAAGGGATCTACTATGTTGCCTAGGCTGATCTCAAACTCCTGGACTCAAGTGATCTTCCCACCTAAGCCTCCCAGAGTGCTAGGATTATAGGCGTGAGCCACCACACCCAGACAAGCGGAGTTATTTTATCAGATTATTTCCAAATATGACAGCCAGTTTCGATTAAGACCCTTCAAAGATCTTTGACCCAGTCAGGCGCGGTGGCTCATGTCTGTAGTCCCAGCACTTTGGGAGGCTGAGGCAGGTGGATCACGAGGTCGGGAGATCAAGACCATCCTGGCTAAAATAGTGAAACCCTGTCTCTACTAAAAATACAAAAAAAAAAAAAAAAATTCGCCGGGCATGGTGGCAGGCGCCTGTAGTCCCAGCTACTTGGGAGGCTGAGGCAGGAGAATGGCATGAACCCCAGAGACGGAGTTTGCAGTGAGCTGAGATTGTGCCACTGCACTCCAGCCTGGGCGACAGAGCCAGACTCCATCTCAAAAAATAAATAAATAAATAAATAAATAAATAAATAAATAATAAAACAATAAAATTTTAAAAATATATAAAACAATAAAATTTAAAAAAAAAATCTTTGACCCAATAATTTGACTTCCAGGGATTTGTCCTACAGGTACACTTACACACCTCAAAAATAACATATTTACAATTATTCATCACATTGTTGTTTTTTCTTTTTTTTTTGAGACGGAGTCTTGCTGTGTCACCCAGGCTGGAGTGCAATGGCGTGATCTCTGCTCACTGCAACCTCTGCCTCCTGGGTTCAAGCGATTCTCCTGCCTCAGCCTCCCAAGTAGCTGGGATTTACAGGCACGTGCCACCATGCCCAGCTAATTTTTGTATTTTTAGTAGAGACGGGGTTTCACCATGTTGGCCAGGCTGGTCTCAAACTCCTGACCTAGTGATCCGCCCACCTCCTCCTCCCAAAGTGCTGGGATTACAGGCATGAGCCACCACGCCCGGCCTTCACTATGTAGTTAGTAATAGTAAGATTAGAAACAACCTGATGTGCAACAATAGGGAACTGGTTAATTATGGTATATTCATGTAATGGAATATTATGCAGTATTAAAAAAAGAAATTGGGGTATGCTCTAAGTATTGATATGGAATTCCCTCTAAGATATAATATTAACTAAAAGAAGTATGTTATAGAACAGTGTATAGAGTATGGTAGTATTTATGTTTGTTTGTTTGTTTGTTTTTAGAGATGGAGTTTAGCTTAGCTGTATTGCTCAAGTTGGCCTTGAACTCCTGGGCTCAAGTGATCCTTCTGCCTCAGCCTCCCTAGTAGCTGGGACTACAGGTGCATGCCACCATGCCCAGCTTTATTTATTTTTATTTTTTAATTTATTTTTTATTTCAATAGGTTTTTGGGGAACAGGTGGTGTTTGGTTACATGAATAAGTTCTTTAGTGCTAGCTTTATGTTTTCATTTGTTTTTTCTTTTTTTTCTTTATCAGTTTTCTCAGGTTGAAGCACAGGTTTAAAAGGGAAAAATATATATGTGTTTGCTTATTCAGGCACAGAATATTTCTGGATGAACATTTAGTTAGAAATAGGTAAGACTGGCCAGGCATGGTGGCTCATGCCTCTAATCCCAGCACTTTGGGAGCCCAAGGTGGGCAGATCACAAGGTAAGGAGTTCGAGACCAGCCTGACCAACATGGTGAAACCCCATCTCTACTAAAAATACAAAAATTAGCTGGTGTGGTGGCGCCCGCCTGTAACCCCAGCTACTCAGGAGGCTGAGGCAGGAGAATTGCTTGAACCCAGGAGGCAGAGGTTGCAGTGAACCAAGATTACGCCACTGCACTCCAGCCTGGGCAACGGAGTGAGACTCCATCTCATGATAAATAAATAAATAGGTAAGATTGATTCATCTTCTACAGAGATGACATAGGTGCTGGGAAAAAGGGATGGGAGGGATACTTTTCACTATCTTTTGTATATTTTGAATTTTGAACCATATGGAATATATTATCTATTGAAACAATGGATTAAAAAATAAGACTCAAACAGCTTGGCATAGACTAGGCATGTGTGTGTTTGGAGTCAGGAGAAATACCAGAAGAGGGAACACCAGAAGAGTTTTCCTGCTTCTGGGTAAATCTGGTTGTCACAATGAAGCTAGGGTCTATATGGAGAGAGGAGGAGAAAAGCTATCTGAGGGATAACTCAAGAAGGAAAGTATATAGGAACACTTTGAAGGCAGGACTCAGGACTCTGTCCCTGGAAGCTGACAGAAGACAGGAAATAATGCTATACCACTGAATGTATCACAAGCCTAAAAAAACTGCATGTCCCTCAGATATGGATGGATCACCAATGTAATCTTGAGGGAAAACAAGCAAGGTGCAAGAGCAATGTATATAGTATGATACCAAAAAACCAAGGTACAGGAATAATGTGTTTAGGATACCATTTGTATAAAAAAAGTAAAGTAATATCAGCATGTATTTTATGCATAAAATATCTCTAGAAAACTATACATGATATCACTGACATCAGATTATCTCTGGGGAGCAAAATTTCCTTGGAATTTAAGAAATAATTGAACAAGTGTACAAGAGTATATAGTAACCAAATTGAAGACTGGTTATTTAAACTATGATACCTCAAACAATGGAATCTTTTAAAATTACAAAATGACAATGTCATACATATTCAATGATATTAAAAGCTGTTCATAAATGGAAAAGGTAAGTTCAAGAATATGACTATCCCATTTTTGTTAAATTACATATATACATAGGATATATATGACTATATCACAATATTAATTGGTTATCTCTAATACTGGGATCTTTATTTTCTTTTTAAATTTTTTAAGTAATAAACTTATTTATTTATTTTTGAGGCAGTGTCTCACTCTGTTGCCTAGGCTGGAGTGTGGTGGTGCAATCATGGATCACTACAGCCTCAACCTACAGGGCTCAAGTGATCATCCCACCTCAGTCTCCCAAGTAACTAGGACTACAGGCATACGCCACCATGCCTCGTTAATTTTTGTATATATTTTTTTTTTGTAGAGACAGGATTTTGCCATGTTGCCCAAGCTGGTTTCAAACTCCTGAGCTCAAGTGATCCTCTCCACCTTGGCCACCCACAGTGCTGGGATTACAGGTGTGAGCCACTGCGCCTGGCTCTAAATTTATTTTTTTAATTGACACATAATTGTACAGATGTTTATGGGATGCATAGCGATGTTTCAATACATAGAATTATAGTGATCAGTAAGGGTAATTAGTATATCCATCATCTCAAACATTTATCATTTCTTTGTGTTGGGATATTTTCCTCTTGATACTCTTACTTTTCTTTTAAAGTCATAAATACAGCCGGGCACGGTGGCTAACGCCTATAATCCCAGCACTTTGGGAGGCTCAGGCGGGTGGATTATCTGAGGTCAGGAGTTCAAGACCAGTCTGACCAACATGGTGAAACCCCGTCTCTATTAAAAATACAAACATTAGCCAGTCATGGTGGTGGGTACCCATAATCCCAGCTACTCGGGAAGCTGAGGCAGAGGTTGCAGTGAGCCGAGATTGCGCCACTGCACTCCAGTCTGGACGACAAAGAGACTCTGTCTCCAAAAAAAAAAGTCATAAATACAGCTAAATAGCTAAATATTAAACAAACAATAACCCGAATAACAGCGCATTTCCTCTTTGCTGCTCTCCTTCCTCCGCCAAACACAGGAACCCCACCCCATCATGGTGTCACACTGCCAGAGCACATCACTCTCCAGTGCTCACAACCCTTTCTGCATGGGGAGTACCAGTCCAAGGATATGACAGGGGGTTCCCTGGGCAGAAGAAACAAGGTCCCCTGAAAAGACTTCCATCACCAGACTCCCCTGGATAAGGAGGTGTGTGGCGGGGGAACTAGGGATACCTATAGTTCCCTACTCTGCAGAAGGTAGACAGATGAGGGAAGTTCAGCCTTTGCTGTATCCCACCTTATTTCTCCCATGGTGAATATCTGGGAGGAAGTTGGGGTGGAGACTAGAACAGGAGGGAGAGGGCTTATCCTTTAAATGTTCTGTGTCTCTTTGAGAAGAAGCTGATGGAAAAGTACTGTGTAATATGGATAAGCAGACACCATGACTATGAAAAAAAGAAAGAAAAGGCCGGGCATGGTGGCTCATGCCTGTAATCCCAGCACTTTGGGAGGCTGAGGTAGGCAGATCATCTGAAGTCAGGAGTTCAAGACCAGCTGGGCCAACATGGTGAAACCCTGTCTCTACTAAAACTACAAAAATTAGTGGGGTGTGGTGGCGCGTACCTGTAATCCCAGCTACTCTAGAGGCTGAGGCAGGAGAATTATTTGAACCCAGGAGGCGGAGGTTGCAGTGAGTCAAGATGGTGCCACTGCACTCCAGCCTGTGTGACAGAGTGAGACTCTGTCTCAAAAAAGAAAGAAAGAAAAGTACGGCATAATGTCATTAATAATAAATAATACCTATTGGTGTCCCTTACGACAGAGACTCGAGTAGTTGGTGAGGTAGTGTTGTGTCAGTCTGGCTACTTTACTGATAGTGTCTATGTTTCTGAGTGTCATGAAGGAGATGGCCCATTTCCTGTTCCTGCTACAGTAGAGCAATGGCTCTTTGAACAGTGTCTATGCTGGCCCTCTGGGGAGGACAAGATTTCCTGTTCAGCACCGTCTGCGTCTCGGAGAAAAAGGCTCAGCCACCAAGTGTGTCCTAGGCGGTGGGGAAGATAAAAGTTTGGCCACCTGGGCGGAAGAAGTACCCAAAGAAAGAACCTTTTAGATTCCGGAGCCTGGGCAGCATAAATAATAGCTCTGACTGGCTCTGGTTTGGGAAATCTGTGTCTTACAGACTTTTCCTCTATTACAAATATTCTCCCCATTCAACAACCAGTTTGGAAAATCCCCCCCCCCCCCATTCTGCTGTTCAGGGAGCACTACTACGCACACACCTAACACTTATGCACGTACCTGCGCACCAGTAACACACGAGCATCACACATTACCCACCGAGGACACGCAGAAACACAACACACAGACAGACCCCAGTACACTTGGACCTGAGGCAGGAGGCTGTTCCACACCCACGCATCTCCTAAAATATACACCGAGACGAGGGAAGGTGAGGACGGGCGGCGTGCGCCCGGCCCTGCACTCAGACACGTGAACCAAGTAACACTCGGGGCGCATCTGTGATCCAGGTTAACTGCGCACCTTGGACAGGCGCCATCCCCAGGACCCGCTTGCCCGAACGCACTCCCAGGCAGATTGCAGATTACCGCCCGAACGCGGCGTACCCAAAGCTCCACATCCAAAGGAAAAGGCATCCAGGGCTAGTGAGCCAGGAGAGGGGAGATGAGGGACGCTGCCTGGGGAGGGCACTCGGGAACTAGCGAGGACCACAGTGGGAGTTGGGGCAAGCCCGTCCCCTGCCCTGTCCCAGGAGCCTTACTGATCCTGGTGCTGCGGCTGGCGGCTGTGTGGTGTCTCTCTGCCCTGGGCCGCGGCCTCACTGAGGTGGTGCCGGACGCCCCCGCCAAGGAGGGGGCTCCGGCTCAGGTGACCCCAGTCTCCCCGCCGGCAGTGACTGCTGGCCTGGCTCAGCGCCTTCTGCAGAGCCTTCATGGAGCGCATGCCCCCAGCAAGCCGCTGGCTCTGCAGGTGCGCCCAGGACCTCTAGCTGTGGCTGAGAAGGAGAGGCGGAGCGGGCGAGACAAGGTGCGGGGGAGTTCTGTGAGGGAGCTCTGGGCCTGAAAGACCGAGAAGGGGGGCCCGGTGGGTGGGGCTGGGGCAGGAGGAGGGGCCTGCCCCTTTAAAGCTGGCTCCAGGGTTAGGCACACCCTCAGGACAGGGGCTAGGTGAGGAGCGTTGGGAATAAAGGAGAACCCCAGTGGGTGGAGAGAGGGCGGTGCCTGGGAGCTGGAATGGACAATGCCCAGGCCCAATCACTGAGGAAGCAAAAACATTGAGGCGGGGAAAGGGTAAGGTTGCCCAATGAGAGCAAGACGGTAGGCTCTTGCGACAGCCTGCGGGTGCTTCCACGTGGGCCCCGCGAGCGCTTCCGCGTGGACCCCGAGAGCGCGGGTGTCCGCGGATGCTGAGGGCTGGAAAGGCGAGGACAAGCTGAGGCAAAGCCGGTGGGGGCGGGAGGCGCTCTCCGGGGACACCGTGGGGCTGCGAACGATGGAGTTCTCGTTAGAGAGGAGGGTGCTGCCTCGAGAGAGGAGGCCAAGTAAGAGTGAGCCCAGTTCAGGAGGTCACTTAGAGAGCCTCGACCTCCGAAGGCCAAACCAGCGCCCAATAATCCGGCGCGTAGCGTGGCCCGCGGCCGACCTGCCGTGGTGCTGAGTGGAGAGCAGGATGGCTGCTGGGTACCGCGGGCAGAAGCAGCCGACCAGCACCTCAGGGAGGCATGAGGCGGCGGGAAGGTCGCTCTGGCGGTTAGGATGCCTGGTTCCAGTTTGTGTCCCTCTACCATTTATTTGGTGTAGGACTTGTTTTAAAATCTGGAAAGTTAAAACATTAAAATAAGGTGGCACGCAGAAAAATATTTTATAAACCGTGAAGTGCTCCCCACATTTTTCCTACTTTAATTGTTTGCCGTTGTCCTCCTCACGGACAGAAAAGAGGCGATGTACAAAAAGCATTTTGAAATCTAAGAACATTCAGGACTTTTGCCATTTGCAACTAGAATTTTCACCTTGTATCTGGGCAGCGCCTAACCCAGCATCCATATTTAGTAGGGACTCATTATGTAAATAATAGCTATTATTGAGTGCCCATGGTGTGCCAACCACTTCGTTTCTCTCCCTCTTACCAGAGGACAGACCGACCGCAGGCAGGTGAAGTTATGAATTTGTTCGAAGGGGGAGAACGAAGACTGAAATTAAGACTTTCTATACAAGGTAAAGCAACCCAGAAAGCTAGGGCACCAAAGCCAGTAAGTAGACCGAAGCATTGTTTTATTTTATTTTGGAGCGAAGGCCCAAAGTCTTCCTTTTCCATGTGCAGCCTCTTCCCAAAAATTTAAGGCACACTGAATTTATCCAAGAGGACCAAATCTCTCAAAGATGAGGTATTTGCAAGACAGATGGTATGGAGCCTTTTTCCTGGGAGGAGGTTTCTGGGAAGGTTTAAGCAAAGACATTTGGTTTTTGGACGAGGCCTGCATTACGCCATTTAGGGCTGGAGTGGGGCTGGGGAAGCTGGATCTCAGTCACCGTGGCCTGGCCTCCCCTGGTCTCCCGCAGCTGACATTCTTCCTGCCTCACAGCCTCCCAGGAAGCTGGGGACTATAGGTGGTCACCAGGCACTCAGCTTCATGGTGAAGTGAAGGTGATATTTTAGTAGAGAATGGCTTCACTGGTGAAGGATACATATTCTGGCCTCTTGATCCCTGATCCTCCTCAGTCACCCCGCCCCTCAGTGCTGGGGATTACAGGCTGGCTGGCCCGCGCCCGTGTGTGGGGGCAAAATGACACACACCTAGCTTTTTAGTTTTTGAGATCATGGTGTTGCCTGCCCAAGTTTTGAGTGCAATGATGAGAGCCCCCACCATGCAAACCTCCAGCCTCCTGGGTTCAAGACCGGCCCCCAGCCTCCCTTGGGGAGTAGCTGGAATTACAGGCATGTTCTCACCCAGCTACACATCTATGGCTCAGGAGAGGACTTTTAGAGTTTCGGGCCATGTTGGTCAGGTGGGGGCTGGTCAAACCCCTAACTCAGATGAGATCCCAATGCCTACCAGCCTCCTCCTCCTCCAGCAGCTTGCTGGAATTGATAGGGGTATAGAGCCACTGCGTGCCATTCTATATGCATGACCAACAAATGAGTTTCAGTGGTGCCCTGGAAACAAATACTGAAACCAGTATGGTGGCTCGGGGAAAAGGCAGTCTCCTTTGGGCCTTGGCGAGGGATTGAGGGGCAGCTTATTTGTATTGGAAACCATGGGAGAAGATTTGTTTTTGGCTTGTTTTTCTTCTTCAGTCATTCTCCCAGCCTGCTGGGCATCTGCCTCCCCATCCGGGAAAAAGCTTGCCCACCTTGGGACTGCAGCTTGCTGCTTTATGCTTAGCTCTTTGCCTAAGAGTGTATAAGAGTTCTTGGGGTTTTGAAATATGAGGTAAATCATGAATCTCAGTATTTTAGTTTTTCTATGGTATGCAATAGATGAATCAAAAATTTCTTTTGTTTGGCAGGAAGACATTATTTACATCTGAAGCGCTTTTACCCCTGTCTTGGAAGAGGAAAAATACCACCGGCATGAATTCTCAGTACACCTGAATTAATTTGCTTCCTTTATTCCAATTCCATTTCTCTCCTTTTTAAATTAGAAATATACTGTGAATTTCATCTTCTCTTTCCTTGTACTCCTTCCGGCCAATAGGAACTGTCAGAAAAGAAGAAGATCTATGCATGGAAATATACAGAGGTTCATTAGAGAGAACAGTCTCCAAAGCTGCACTTGACCTTGGACATGAATCCTCCTCCTGGGGCCATGGGCTTATTGCTGTCTTTGTGTGCTGAGGATGATGGAGCAAGAACTGGTGGATGATGATTGGGAGGAGTGCTGTACCAAAGTATAAGACAGCAATGAGAAGAAATGCACAAGCTTGCTAACCTTTATGTGTGGCACAGTTTGGCAGGGTCAGGTCCTCTTGCCTCATTTAATTGAAAATACTACCATCTAGAGAAGCTCAATTCCAGTGCAAACCATAGCCAATCCAGTGACAGGGGCAGCGGCAATATCGGTGGATTTTCATTAACTGAAAAGAAAGTGGTGGCCTCTTTAAGAAAGGGATTTTTAAGAATATCCACGGCTAAAGCAGAGTTTGATAGGAGAGAGAGGATTGAATGGTTATTTTTGTCTTGCAAAGGGCAACGGCTGCCGGTACGGGTGGCTCACGCCTACTCTGAAATCCTAAAGTTTGGAGGCTCTAATGATTACTGAGGTCAGGAGTTCGACCAACCATTCACATGGAAGCACTGACTCTAATATAAAGTACTAAATGGATGTGGCAATAGAAAGGCTTAAATAATCCCAGGAAGGTTTGTGGGAGGCTGAGGCAGAGGAGGAATTGGCTCTGGAAGCCGGGAGGTGTGTGTGGAGGCTATGGAGCTTGATTAAAGCCAAAAGCAGCCTGTAACTCCAGCCAGCAAGCAGAGGAAACCCACCCAAAAAGGTCAAGGGTTTTCAGCCTGGGGAACTGTGCATTGGAGGCTGAGGTTGATCATGAGGTCATCAAGAAATCTATACAATGGCTTATGCGTGAAACCCTGCCTCTAATAAAAATACAAAATTAGCTAGGCTGCAGGTGAGCGGCGCCTGTGTCACGAGGCTGGCATGAACCCAGGAGGGCGAGCTTGCAGGCGGAGCTTGAGATCCCAAGCCACTGCACACCTCCAGCCTAAAGTGATAGAGCCAGACTCTCTAAAAAGAAAAAGAAAAAGGAAAAAGCCAACCCCTCGGAGAGGGAAATGAGATGGGTTGAGATTGCTGGCTTTTGGTGATAAGAAAAGTCCTATTTGTTCGCCTTTTTGGTGATGGGGTCTCGGCCTGTCATCTAGACTGGAGGGCATGATGGATTGCCCACGGGCCACCTGTTTTGGATCCAAGCACTCCTTCTCTACCACAGCCTCTGGCAAAGGAAGTGATTACAGGTGCCCACAGCACATGCCACGCCACTTGTATTTTTAGTAGTGATGAAGTTTCTACCATACAGGCACACTGCAAACTCCTCTTGGACCTGGATCTTCACCCACTGCCCAGCCTCCTAGTGTAAAGTCCTGGGATTGGTAGGTGTGGAGCCACACACTGCACCCGGTCTGTTCCACTGTTCAATTGGGAAGTAGAGATGTTACCTGTCCAAGTAGGCATGATTGTCTAATTTTTCTACACACTCAAGGAACATACTATTGTTACAAACCTTTTCTACATGGCCTTGGGCTTCCATTTGTAAAGATAAATGTATTTTTACTAAAAGTAAAACAAGTGCTTGGGTCTTATATAATCAGTCAAACACCACCTAATTAATACATGGATGGTTGGAGAACCTCTGGACTGGAAACCCCCATGTAAAAAGTCATGGATGAATGATGCAGGTATTACATGCAACGAACCAAAGCACAACAT
>NC_044984.1:51151978-51154779 GCF_008728515.1 Papio anubis
GACTTAAAGAATATGGAAGATGTCAGAATCTTGTATTACTCTATAGTGAACAAATGAGACCCTTCTCTAAAAGACTAGGTTAAATTAACTTTTAACCACATTTACCTAAGTGAAACACTCCATAAGCCATATTTTATTTTATTTTATTTTATTTTATTTTATTTTATTTCTTATTTTTTTTTTTTTGAGACCTGAGTCTCAAGCCTGTCACCAGGTTGGAGTGGCCGTGATCTCAGCTCACTGCAAGCTCCACCTCCTGGTTCACGCTTCTATCTCCTGCCTCAGCCTCCCGAGAAGGTCACGCCGGCCCCGGCCCCGGCTAGTTTTTTGTATTTTTTAGTGGCACGGGTTTCACCGGCCAGGATGGTCTTGATCTCCTGACCTCGTGATCCACCCGTCTCGGCCTCCCAAAGTGCTGGGATTACAGGCTTGAGCCACCGCGCCCGGCCAAGCCATATTTTATTAAGATTTTATATAATTTGAAATTTTTTACGTCACCTGCTTTGACCTGTCAGTTTGCAAAAAAACTGTCGTTATAGTTTACTGATTTTCAGGAAAGTTTTAGATAATACAATTTTAGATCATCAGGTAATTTATGTAACTACCACTCAGAAAAGAGATTTTTGGTGTTAAGTATATTTACTCCCTTGTTTGCATTTCTTGTTCCAATTTAGTTAATTTAATTAGATGAAAATTCACAATAAAAAGTAGGTGAAGGTGCCAAATTAAAGGAATAATACTACATATAAAATTTCTGTGATAGTTGCTAATGGTACCAGTACTTGATTTCAAGTTTCTCTGAAATATCATCTTAGTTTTGTTTTTGAATTATTATTTAACAAGTCCCTTACTGGTGAATATTTGTGTTATTTTCCCTTTTTTTTTTTTTTTTTTTTTGAGATGGAGTTTCACTCTTGTTGCCCAGGCTGGTGTGCAATGGCACGATCTCAGCTCACCACAACCTCCGCCTCCCGGGTTCAAGCGACTCTCCTGCCTCAGCCTCCTGAGTAGCTGGGATTACAGGCGCCCGCTAATACACCTGGCTAATTTTTGGTATTTTTAGTACATATGAGGTTTCTCCATGTTGGTCAGGCTGGTCTCGAACTCCCGACCTCAGGTAATCCACCCGCCTCGGCCTCCCAAAGTGCTGGGATTACAGGTGTGAGCCACTGAGCCTGGTCTCCATTTTTTATTATTACTAGAATCACCATATTTCCTGGCTTGTCTGGAACAGTATGAAACATGTTCTTATATTTATAGCAAAATTAGGCCAGGCGCGGTGGCTCACGCCTGTAACCTCAGCATTTTGGGAGGCTGAGGTGGGCGGATCACCTGAGGTCAGGAGTTCGAGACCAGCCTGGCCAACATGGTGAAACTCCGTCCCTTCTAAAAATACAAAAAATTAGCCAGACATGGTGTCACACACCTGTAATTCCAGCTACTCGGGAGGTTGAGGCAGGATAATTGCTTGAACGCCGGGGGGCAGAGGTTGCAGTGAGCCAAGATCACACCACTGCACTCCAGCTGGGCGACAGAGCGAGACTCCGTCTTTAAAAAAAAACAGAAAACCAAAAACCAAAAACTGCTTAAGGAACTCTAGAATCACAATATTTAACACAATTATTATAATTTAATATAGAAGCACAAGCAGGGAAAAAAATATGTCACCAAAGTTTTCAAGTAGTCAACTCATTATTGGAGCCATTTTATTTTATTTATTCAGCTGGTTCAGAATTCAAAAGGGCATATAATGAAGTTGCTATCCTGCTTCTGTTTCCCAGCTATCCAGTTTCCCTCCCTGGAGGCAAACAGTGTCATTGTTTTTTTGTTGTTGTTGTTGGCTTTTTTTTTTTTTTGAGATGGAGTTCTGTCGCTTCAGGTTGAAAGTGTAGTGACGCCGGGATCTCGGCTCACTTAAGCCTCTCCCGGTTCACTGCCATTCTGGCTCCTCAGCCTCCCCGAAAGTAGCTGGGACTGCTGCATGCTCAGCCACTAATGCCTCTCGCTAATTTTTTTGTATTTTTAGTAGAGACGGGTTTCACTGTTAGCCAGGATGGTCTCATCTCCTGACCTCGCGGATCCGCCTCGCCTCGCCTCCCAAAGTGCTGGGACAGGCGGAGCCACCACACCGCTTGAGACTGAGTTCCCCGCCTCTGTCGTGCCCCAGGCTGGAGGCAGTGAGGCTGATCTCGCTCATGTAAGCTCCTCCCCAGGTTCACGCCAGTCTCCTGCCTCAGCCTCCCCGAGTGGCTGGGACTACAGGCGCCACCACGCCATTAATTTTTGTATTTTAGTAGAGACGGGTTTCACTGTGTTAGCTGGTGATGATCTCTCGACTCTCCTGACTGTGATCCACCTGGCCTCAGCCTCCCAAAGTGCTGGATGCCAGGCATGAGCCACTGCACCCAGCCTGTTTTCCTTATTTTCTTTATTATTTTGTATTCATCTGTAAAGGAGGATTTTCTTCATCAATTACTTGGTTATTCTGAGAAACAATTCATATAGAAAAAAGGCAGGCTATATATTCAACTTCAGTTTTCCTTTATTTACCAGTTTTAGGATAGTAAGTTGATTATGTAATATTCTTTAAAGACGCATCAATTAGGGCTTTGAAAATTATTATGAACTTGTGGATTTTATTAAATTTGGCATGCTTACATTCCTCTTTTGTAGTTATTCTTTTTGATGCTCAAACTGTACCATCTTTGGACAATAGCAACCCACTGAAGTTGATTCTTTTAAAATATTATTCATTTAATTTTTCACTTTTTAGCAATACGTAACTGAACGAAGTACAACAA